>NW_004567158.1:225065-252690 GCF_000260355.1 Condylura cristata
GACCTGGACGCGCCAGATGGACTTCATCATGTCGTGCGTGGGCTTCGCCGTGGGCCTGGGCAACGTGTGGCGCTTCCCCTACCTGTGCTACAAGAACGGCGGAGGTGAGCCCTTCGCGCCCCTCCCCCGCGGGGCAGGCTGGGCGAAGTCCGGTGGGGAGGCGGCGGGCCGGGGGCGCTCCGGGCCTGCCGCGCCTCCACCCCTGGGCAGGTCATGTGCCTGGCAGCGTGGGGGGGAGGGGGCCGGCGCCTCGGACCTACTCCCGACCTGGGCTGGGCACTGATTGGCCACGGAGGTGGGCCGGGGAGGCCGTCCTCCTGGGGGCTCCCAGAGGTGAGGAGCCCTGGCTGCCCCGTCATCGGCACACAAGTGGCACATTGTGTGGGCCCCCGCGTGTGCACACACGAACACACACACACAATGGGCCACTCTGTCCCTCCCCCTGCCCTCCCCCTGCCCGCTAGCTGGGCCTGGAACACTGGGCGCCTGAGCCAGACTCGGGAAGCCTGCGGCCTGGGCTGCCTGGCGCCGTCACTGGACCCACGGCCTGCACACCCATGTCCACCCACCCGCCCAGCTTAGCAACGGCAATGGGCACACATGTGCCCTGTGACTGGAAAGCAGCCCTGGGCTTGAAGGGAAGCCACTACGAGTGGGTAATAGGTGGGAAACTGAGGCCCAGAGCAAAGGCCTCTGCCCAAGGTCACACACAGGAGGATGCTGGAACCAGGAGCCCGGTAAAGCTGCATACAAGCCCAGCTTCTGAGTATCAGGACTGGGCCAGAGGCGAGGGCCAGGGCCCCCAGCCTCTTGGGCTAAGCCTGGCTCTGACCCTCCCTGCCCAGCCGGCCACCTCCAGACCTAGCTCACAAGGGCTCACTGCACGTGCCCAGCTCTCCCCACCTGGTCTCTGTCCCTACTCGCACACCTCCTCACCCTCACAGCCCATGCCACCCACCCTGTCCCCTGCACCCAGCAAATGTCTGGGTGGTGGACAGGCAGGGGCTGCCTGCTAGCCCAAGCTCGGTAGGCCGGGCCTGCGCTCTGGCATGGCACACAGAGGTGCTGGCACACGCGGCCTCCTGTGCCTCCCCGTGCCTCCTAGCAAACGGGGTCTGCGACCCGAGGGGCGCCTGTGTGACACGTGTCTCCTCTGCCCTGTGAGGTCCCCTAGGTGGCCGTGTGGCTAGGAGCCTTAGGGGCATCCCCCCGCCCTGGGAACACGGCTAGAGGGTCACAGGGCTGGCCCCCGACACTCAGCTCCAGCACGTGTTTTCACCTTGGGCCTCTGAGTCAGGGGCACTGACCCACCCAGTGGGAAGTGCTGATGAGGTCAGGGTGGAGCTGGGAGCTGGCTCCGCCTGGCCTCTCAGTGCTTCTGGAGGCCAGGCCGGCCGCTGGGCCTTTGGGCCACTTCCTCTCAGCCAGAGCCTGCCCTGTGCCCGCAGTTCCCTCGGGACTGCGAGGGCCCGGCCATGGCTGCACCCTGAGCCCTGCTTCCCGCCCAGGTGTGTTCCTCATTCCCTACGTCCTGATTGCCTTGGTGGGGGGGATCCCCATTTTCTTCCTGGAGATCTCGCTGGGCCAGTTCATGAAGGCCGGCAGCATCAATGTCTGGAACATCTGCCCCCTGTTTAAAGGTGAGCAACCCGGGCCCGCCCCACTCCGCCATCTCCCTCGGGGATCCGTCATTTTCCCACATGCTAGGTCAGGCTGGACCTTGCCAGAAAATCTCCGAGCACAGGACTGGGCCCACATGATGACTCCCCAGTCACGAAGGGAGCCGCCAGATGCAAAGACCACCGCGTGACCTTGGGAAGCGGGGTGGACAGGGAGGGGCTCTCCACCAGGGCAGGGGACAGCCCCCACCCCCCCGAGCGCTGGGCCCACCGGGGCGGGCGGGGAGGGGGTGGCTGGAGCCACCACGGCGGGAGCAGCTGCCTGTCCCCCGGCCAGGGGTCCCGCCGCCGGCGCTCGGCTGGGATCCCGTAGTCAGGACCCGCCAGTTCAGGGTCTGAACGGGAGGCCTGAAGGCACAGGTCGCCTGCGAGTCCTTTCCCAGCGGCCTAGGAGGACGCCGCGCGGGGGCTGGCCACACGGGCTGCCCGCGAGAGGCTCTCGAGAAGGCCCGGTGGCAGCCCGGTGCGCGGTGGCTGTGCTGGCAGCTGGCGGCGGGAGCCGACGGGACGGGCGTGGGGGGTGGGCAGCCACAGCACCTGGCGCCCAGAGGGGGCAGGCCCCGAGGGACGCTGCCTGGAATCGGGGGGATGGAGGTCGCGTGGGGGCGAGCAAGGACCTGAGGCTGACGCGGGTGCAGGCTGGAGTCCCTCCGGCACTGGGATGGCGGCAGGGGAGGGCTGGCGGGGAGCCGAAGTCCCCAGAGCAAGACGGGGTGGGGGGTGGCGGAGAGGGGTGCTGGCCGCCCCTGGCAGGCCGGACACGCAGCCCGCCGGTCCCGCAGGCCTGGGCTACGCCTCCATGGTGATCGTCTTCTACTGCAACACCTACTACATCATGGTGCTGGCCTGGGGCTTCTACTACCTGGTGAAGTCCTTCACCACCACGTTGCCCTGGGCCACGTGCGGCCACACCTGGAACACGCCCGACTGTGTGGAGATCTTCCGCCACGAAGACTGTGCCAACGCCAGCCTGGCCAACCTCACATGTGACCAGCTTGCTGACCGCCGGTCCCCGGTCATCGAGTTCTGGGAGTGAGTCAGGCGCCGGGTCGGGCCTGTCCTGTCTCGGCTCCCACAAGACTGTGTGTGCTGGGCACAGCCTGCACCCCCACGCCCATCCGGGGTGCCGAGCGGCACTCGCCCCTGGGCCGGCCCGCCCCTCACACCCATGCTGGCGAGCCAGGCGGCACGGCCCTTGTGCCCTCGGCACCATCGCTGCCTTCGGTCACGGTCCCTGGGCGCTGGGCACCCTCCCTGGGTCACACCTGAGTTGGCAGCCACCCACTTCCCAGGGCCTGGGAGGGAACCGGGACACTTGGGCCGTGGGAGAGGGCAACCATGTCCCCCCAGCACTGCTCCCAGGGGAGCCGTTCCTCTGAGGCTCATCAGCTCATCCTTGGGGTTTTCTCCCCCACCCGCCCCCAGGAATAAAGTCTTGCGCCTCTCCGGGGGTTTGGAGATGCCAGGGGCCCTCAACTGGGAGGTGACCCTGTGTCTGCTGGCCTGCTGGGTGCTGGTCTACTTCTGCGTCTGGAAGGGGGTCAAGTCCACAGGAAAGGTACTGGGGGAGCGTGGCCCAGCGTGTGTGTCCACCAGAGTGGTGACTGGGCAGGGCCAGGACCTGAGCAGAGCAGTGACTTTGCTCCAGGCCCCTTGGCCCAGTTTCCCCACCCTCCCAGTCCACCTCCACTGGCTCCTCCCTAAGGGCAGAGGCCCGGGCTGTGGCTGCCCTCCCTGTCAGCCTCCTCCTGCCCTGACTGCATCTCCTCCTTGCTCACCCACTGAGCCTGCTTCCGGGTCTGGGTGGCCTGCCTGCGTGACCCTGGGGACCCAGGGCTCCCTGTCTAGTTGGGGGTTGGGGGTGATAAGACTGTGCTGAGGGCAGGACAGGAACACCTGGTGAAGTTGGCCCCCTCGGAAAGGGGCTGGAGCCCTCGCTGCCTGGGGCCCACTTGTGACCCCAAGCACACGCCTTCCTGTACAGGATGTCTCGGGCCAGGGCACTTGCCCCAGGCTGAGGGACCCTCCAGGCCTGGGGTGGTGCTGCCTCTGCCCGGCCCCCCTCTTCCTCTCGGGGAGCGGGGGCTAGGGGGCCTGGCCCCTTCCTCCTCACGTCTGATCCCAGGCGCCAGCCTCGCGCTCCAGGGCGTGGGGTGTCTGCTGGGCAGGGCCTGGGGGGCCGCGCCCAGCCCCCCTGAGCTGCCTGCCCCCCAGATCGTGTACTTCACCGCTACATTCCCCTACGTGGTCCTCGTGGTGCTGCTGGTGCGTGGAGTGCTGCTGCCCGGCGCCCTGGACGGCATCGTCTACTATCTCAAGCCCGACTGGTCGAAGCTGGGGTCCCCTCAGGTGAGGTGCTGGCCGGGGTGGGGGCGGGCTCCCAGGCCTCCTGAGCCGCTCACCTACTGCCCCTTCTCCAGGTGTGGATAGACGCTGGGACCCAGATCTTCTTCTCTTATGCCATTGGCCTAGGGGCCCTCACAGCCCTGGGCAGCTACAATCGCTTCAACAACAACTGCTATAAGTAGGCAGCCTGCCCCGCACCCTCCCCCCGCCCACCTGCCCAGGGTAGCAGGCAGCCTGACCTGCCCGGTCCCTCCTCAGGGACGCCATCATTCTGGCGCTCATCAACAGTGGGACCAGCTTCTTCGCCGGCTTCGTGGTCTTCTCCATTCTGGGCTTCATGGCGGCGGAGCAAGGAGTGCACATCTCCAAGGTGGCAGAATCAGGTATGGGCCCTGTGCCACCTCCGTGCACCGCAGGCGCTGCTACAGAACCAGCTTGTGCGTGCACACACACACGCACACACAGGAGACATCCTGAGAAAGGTACAGACACACCGTTGTTTGGCTCAGGCTCGGAGGCAGGCCGCTGACCTGTGGCAAGGCACAGCTGTCCCCAGCCAGCTCAGGCCAGCTCAGACCTAGCAATGAGCCCCTTCCCCGCCCCCGGGGGCTGCTGAGCCAGCTGGGCCTCCCCAGGGGCCTGGAGACACCCAACTGCAGCAGCTGCCTGACAGCACACTGAGGCCCAGTGGAGCCTCCACCCAGTGCCTGGGTGCTGGTCTGGCAGCACGATGCCTCTCCCCTCAGGGCCAGGCCTGGCCTTCATCGCCTACCCCCGGGCTGTGACGCTGATGCCCGTGGCCCCGCTCTGGGCTGCCCTGTTCTTCTTCATGCTGCTGCTGCTCGGCCTGGACAGTCAGGTTGGCAGGAGGGTGATGGAACAGCGGGCTGGGGCGGGACAGGGCGGCTGGCCCAGGGGCACGGCCTGAGGGCCCGGCCACAGTTTGTAGGTGTGGAAGGCTTCATCACTGGCTTGCTCGACCTCCTCCCGGCCTCCTACTACTTCCGTTTCCAAAGGGAGATCTCCGTGGCCCTCTGCTGCGCCCTCTGCTTTGTCATCGACCTCTCCATGGTGACCGATGTGAGTGGGGCAGGGAGGGCCACCCTGGGCCTCCACAGCCGGCACAGCAGCCTGACCCAGCTGCGTCCCCAGGGTGGGATGTATGTCTTCCAGCTGTTTGACTACTACTCAGCCAGCGGCACGACCCTGCTGTGGCAGGCCTTCTGGGAGTGCGTGGTGGTGGCTTGGGTGTACGGTAGGTCCGGGCTGGGGGAACCTGGGTGGGGGTGGGGCGGGGCGGGAGGGAAGCGGGTCTCCAGCTGCCCCGTCTCCATGCCCCAGGAGCTGACCGCTTCATGGACGACGTGGCCTGCATGATCGGGTACCGACCGTGCCCCTGGATGAAATGGTGCTGGTCCTTCTTCACCCCGCTGGTCTGCATGGTAAGGCCGGTGCCGGGCAGGCCGGAGACCCCGGCCCCCGCTGCCGCCGCTGACGGTGCTCCCCGCAGGGCATCTTCATCTTCAACGCGGTGTACTACAAGCCGCTGGTCTACAACAACACCTACGTGTACCCGTGGTGGGGCGAGGCCATGGGCTGGGCCTTCGCGCTGTCCTCCATGCTGTGCGTGCCCCTGCACCTTGCGGGCTGCCTCCTCAGGGCCAAGGGGACCATGGCTGAGGTCAGTTCCTCCGAAGCTCCCTCCCGTGGAGTCGGGACAGCTGGGCCTGTGGGCAGGAGCTCAGCCGGGCGGAGGACGGCGGCCTCTGCGGCTGTGGGCGGGGCCTGCCCTCACCTGCATGCCTGCCTCAGCCGTCCCCTCCCGTCTCCTTGGCGCAGGCTCAGGGCCCCGGGGTGTGCCGGGCAGGGTGCGGCCCTGGGTGCTGAGTGGGGCGGGAGCTGGGAGGTCGGTGGGGCCTCACAGGCCTCTCTCCCGCAGCGCTGGCAGCACCTGACACAGCCTGTCTGGGGCCTCCACCACCTGGAGTATCGCGCTCAGGACTCGGACGTCAGGGGCCTGACCACCCTGACCCCAGTGTCCGAGAGCAGCAAAGTCGTGGTGGTGGAGAGCGTCATGTGACGGCCCGCGGCCACGTCACCAGCTCACCTCTTGTAGCCATAGCAGCCCCTGCTCCCCCACCCCTCTCTCCCGGGGGCCTGCCTTTCCCTGTCACTTTTGGGGTCTGCCTGAGGGGGAAGGGAGGAAGCACCACGCGTGCTAACTAAAATAACTTTTTCCATTTTTAATAAAACGCCAAAAATATCACAACCCACCAAAAATAGCTGCCTCCCCGCCCCTCCACCAAGCTGCTCCCAGGCCTGCTGCCTGCCCCCGCCCCACCCAGCCCCGCCGGCCGCCCGCCTAGGCGCTGCCCAGTGCGCCTGCGGGTCCTCACCTGAGGCAGAGGTGCAGCTGGGGCCTGCCGGGCAGGAGGGGAGGGGGGGCGGCAGGGCCCGGGAATGCCTCCGTGGACCCCCTAGCAGCTTAGAGAGCCAGCGAGGAGCCCCGCTTCCTGCGCCAGTGGTCGCCACGCCGGCGCGAGCGTGCGACGCTCTACCTGAGCCCGGGCGCACGCCCGCAGGACGGCGCCTGTGGGCGACGAGGCTTGTATTTTGCACATTTTATAAAAACTCCAGGAGAGAGATTTCTGCTTGTATATTTCTAAAGAGAAAACTGCCCTGCAGCCCCTCGCCACCTCCGTCAATTCCAGCCTCCCTGTCCCTCCCCTCGCCACGGAGTGTGAATTTCTAGATCTTATTTTCATAGGCAGAGCAGAGCTTCCAGCTGTGTGAGTCTGGTGAATGGTGTGCATGTGAACCCCGGCCGGGTGACGGGGAGTGCACAGGGCCCCCCCGAGGGCGCCCGCGCACACTCCGCCGCCCAGAGCTGCCGTGTCCCGTCCGGTCGGGGCTGCCCTGGGCGGCTGGCCTGCAGGGACCGCCCCCCCAGGTGGCCACCGGCAGGAGGGCCTCTCCGGCGGGCTCCCACCCGGAGCTCAGGCCCGCGCACTTTCCACGGCTCAAGTCTTCCACGTAGCAGCTTTCACTCACCCCCGTCGGCGTCCCCTCCGGCTCCCAGACGGCCGAGTGGCCCTTCCGAGGCCGCCCTGCGCCTGCACCCTGACGGCGGCCGGCGGGGACATTCTTACTGTGCTGAAGGCCACTGCGACATAGCAATAAAACCCTGTCGTTTTCCATCGCTGCCTCCGCCTGGCCCCTGCCGTTCCGAGGGCTTCGTTGTCAGGGTCTCTGCACCCTCATCCCTCCGTGTCGGGAGCCGGGAACCCGGAGCCAAGCGGGGAGAAGGGCCGGAAAGCCGCCCCCCGGGTCCTGAGGCACTTGGGGAGCAGAGGAGAACCACTGCTCGGCAGGAGCCCTGGGGTGCTCAGAGACGTGAGGGCTTTCGGGAGAGGGCGGTCTTCCAAGGAAGGGGATTCCAAAGGCTACGCTGAGCAGGAGGGAGAGGCCTCCCGCACAGCCTGGTGGCTCCAGGCCCAGGGCCTGGCCGCTTGGGGAGCAGTCTTGGGATGGGGGCCTGCTGAGGGATACTGGTAGGTGTGGTGATGTGAGGCTCCAAGCTGCGCAGGGATGTCCCAAGAGGTGGAACCTGAGCCCAGGGGTCGACTATGTTGCCAGGAGGCGGGCCTGGACAGGCTTGGGCTCTGGCAAGCCTGCCGCCCCAGGGCAGTCAGCAGGTCTCCAACGGATGCGTGGAAGGCCTCCACTGCTCTGGCCCCAGCCTGGCCTGCTCACCAAGGCGCCCTGACCAGCAGTGCTGCGTCGCCTATGTCTGGCCACCGTGCAGTGTGCAAAGAGAAGGACCAGTCAGTGGACACATTCGGGTTCTCAGGGGTGGGGCCCAGTGCCTAAGAGGCAGTGGGCCCCCCACCCAGGCCAGGAGGCAGGGCTAGCTGGGGCCGAGGCCAGCCAGGACTGGGGGTCGGTTTGGGAGTGGTGTTTCCTTTGGCTGCACCAAGGAAAGGGTGGCCTCCGGTGCCCCCCAGATACTCCGGCTCCTTCATGAGGCCCGCCTCCCCACTAGGGGGCTCTGACCCTCTACCAGAGAGCAGGGTGGGCTCTCGCTTGTGATGCAGCGGTCACCCTCTGGTGTCACCAAAAAGAGCCAGGGAGTGGGGGTGATGCGGTGGCCAACGCACCTCAGCCTAGCAGGCCTGGCTTGACTGGGCTCGACCTTGAGACCCAGAGCTGTAGCTTTAGACCCTTCTTCCCTCCACGAACCTCAGGGCACTCTTGCCCCGCCAACCACCTCAAGGAGACGGCATGCCAGCAGCTCCCCTATCTTGAGCCGGCTCCCCTAAGGCCCCTGTGACGCCACCAGGGAAAAGAGCAGGCCTCCCAAGTTCCTCTCAGGTCTCAGCTCCACCCGCCTCACGCTGAACCCTCAAGGCCTGTCACTGCAGCCCGCCTGCCACCGTGGCTTGGCTCAGGTACTCGTCACCTCTTGCCAAGTGGCCTCTGAGCCACCTGCTACAATGCCACCGACATCACAAGGAGAGGGCTTGGCAAGCGGGAGGGCCTGGCCAAGACCTGGGCGCAGGGCAGGCGCCTCTACTCAGGGACTGGGCCGTCTGCTCCAGGGCTGGGACAAGGGGCCGAGGGACTGGCATCTGCCCTCAAGCAGCTAGCCGTGAAGCGGCTGTGGAAAACCAGGCCCTGCGAGTGCCTGTCGCCGGAGATGGCTCTAGTCTGGCCTGGGCGGGAGTCCTGGTTTTACCTAAGGGGAGCTGCTGCTGGCCACCACAGCCCTGCCAGAAAGCGTGTTCCACGACAGGGCTGGGGCAACTTGCCCCAGAGCCCAGCCTAGGCTGGCCAGGGTAGAACCCACGGGTACGCTGTTTAGACTTTGGCCTCCAGAAGTTCAGAGAAGGGTGCGCTCCGGGAGGCCAAGGCAGTCAGGGGCACTTCCTGGAAAAGTGGCTTTAGCCCTCGGCCCTAGCATAGCAACCAGTGGGTGTCAACTGTACCCCGCCCCCCAGACGCCACCTCATAGACTGGCCAGAGAGGGCAGCATGGGCACAAGACACTACAAAATGGGGACAGAGGCCTGGGCGGGGCTGGCAGTGGCAAATGGCTGCCCGTGCACACCCAGAGCTCCAGCACACCCCATTCCAAAGGAAATGCCAACCTGCTCCCCGAGCCTTCCCAGGACACAAGTGCCATACTAAGAGACTACGGCAGCCCCAGCCCTGCCCCAGGGCCTGGCGCTCAGGCTGGCCGGAAATTCTAGGCCCTGCTCGGCACAGCACCTGCTACAGCCTGCCGCGGTGACGCGAGGGGCCTGCCACCCACCCAGACTCCCTCAGCACAGCCCAGCTCTGCCCTGGGCCAGTTGCAGGTCACTGTCAAGGGCAAGTCTCCTCTGTCAGCTGGCACTCAGAGGCCATCCGCGAGCCTCCGGGGCGGGGCCGGAAGGGACTGGTGGCGCGCTCCCGCGTGCTATCTCCCAAATGTGACGGCCAGGACCCAGAAGCCGCGGCGGGGCTGCCACCTGGAAGTCCCACGGACTTACTGCGTCTCCCAAGGACCCCCCCCCAGGCAGATGGGCAGGACACAGGCCCCAAGTGGCCATGGGGGGGGGGCCCAGACTGGGGTGTAAGGAAGACGGGAGCAGGTGGGGTGCTAAGAGAACATTCAGGGTGTGGAGCAAACCGAGGGAAACACCCTGCCGGCCTCCAGGGCAAGACTGGGGGATCTCCGAGCGGCTTATACCCACGTCCAGGTCATTTCAGCAGGGACAGCATGCCCTGGCAGCCCGAGTTCCACGCACACACCAGCAAGAGCATTACAACTTTAATTGCCTTCAGGAAAAACACTCCCCTGCTCCCTCCACCCTCCTGCGGACCAGAGAAAATGGGCCTTGGCGCCCCAACCTGAAAGTACAACACAGGGCCTCAGCCCAGCAGCGGCAAGCCCGCTCAGCCAGCCAGGGCACTCCCCTTCGAGGGCTGGGCGCCTGCTGCTGGGACTGAGGCCCCCTGGAACACGGGGGAGACACAACTCAAGAGGCTCGAGGGGTGGAAGCAGAGCAGCAAGCCGAGGACCACGGGCAAGGCGTGCTCCAGAGGCATAGGCAGGCGGAGGCAGCCCGCGCGCTGGGGCCTCACTCCTCCTTCTTGTCCGTGGGGCCGTCGACAGCCGCCTACAGGGGCATGAAGTGAGAGCTGTGGGTTGGTGGGGCCCGCCCTGGGCAGCACTTGCAGACCCTGCTCCAGCAAAACCCACAAACAGCACTGCCCCAGGCAGGCCCTCCAGGCCCTCACGGGCCCTGGACCCTGCTGGCCCCATCTGGGTGCCGCACGGCAGCACCTGCACCCCACGGCAGCCTCCACAGTCAAGTCCCCTCCGAAGCCAGCCAAGGCTCTTCCCAACCTCACACCCCAGAGCCCAGGCCTGCCAGGAGCCAGCCCAAGACGAGGGTGTCCGATCCCTTTGAGGGCTGGGTCTTTGCTCTCCGCCTGCTGTGGTGCTCAGGTAAAGGCACCAGCACCGTGCACAGTCCCGTGCACCCAAGTTCAGGGCCACCAAGCTTCCAGGTGCAGTCTGAGGGGAGATGCCAGGTTGGGAAGTAGGGGGTGCTCTGGCCCACCCCATCCCACACCCGAAGGAGAGAAGGCCGCCGGCACTGGCCCTCCTACAGCCTTGGACTTGGATCAGGAGACCACGCCCGGCTGGGGCAACGTGTAAGGAGCCTCTCAGCCCACAGCCGTGGGAGTGGGGGGAGGGGGGCGGCACAGCAGGCTGAGCCCACTGCCCAGGCCACTCCCCTCCCACTGCCAAAGGCCTCTGGCTATTGGGCCCGGCCAGCACGCTGGGCAGGCCTTCCTCTGAGCCCACTCAGCCAGCTCAGTGCCCTGTGGGGCGGGGTAGGGGGGCGGGTTCCTAGCAGACACCCTGCTGCCTGTGCCAGGCCCGAAGGAAGCAGCATGTGGGGGCGTCCCTCACGGAGCAGCCGCCACGAGATGCGCCAACCTGCAGCTTTGCGTGCTCCTCCAGCAGGCGGTCGTACTCCTGGGTCAGGCCTTCGGACTGCTTCCGCATGGCCAGGGCCTCGTGCTCGGCTTTCTCCAGCTCTGGGAAGATGCAAACCAGGTAAAATGCACAGCCCACGAGAGGAGACACCCGTCACAGGCCTACTTCGGTTCTTGAGTCCAAATTCTCCCAAGGAAACTCTGGTGTTTGTCTCGAGGGTCCCTGAAGTTGGCGAAGCCGGAAAACACCACGCCTCCCCCACTGGATCTTCAGGAGGGAACCTCTGGGCCCGGGGACAGTGGTTCCAGCACAAGCGCCCAGGACGAATGCCCCGCTCCAGGGCAGAACAGGGCGGGCACCGTGTCCAGGACGCCCTCAGGAAGGGGCACACGGGAAGAGCCCAACCAGCGCCAAGCCCACCTCCCACGTCCGCCTCCCGGCCCCCGCCCCAGTGACAGCAGCGCCCACGCTGCGCCCGGGCCACGTGCGATGTTCCAGACTCAGCACGAGGGCGAAGGTGTCTGGGCTCCGCGGGCCTCCTCCCCCAGCCCTGTGCTCCGCCGCGCCAAGTGCTGGGGCGGGACAAGCGAGCCCCCAAGTCACTTCCGTTCGCGCAGCTCTTGAACTGGCGCATCAGCCTGTCACTGGTACTTTGGCCCGAGGGGACAAGAGGCGCCCACTCACTCTGCCTGTTGATGGTCAGCTCATCCTTCAGCCGCCTCAGGTCAGCTTTCAGGCTCCTGTTCTCTTCCTCCACCTGCCTCTCAGCGTCCCGGCCGTCCAGCCTGACTCCGCCAGCTGCTGTTTCCTACGAAGAACGCCGGCACTGGGTGACCCCGGAGGGCAAGCAGGATGGACGGCGGACGCGGGAGGGGCGCTCCTCCCCACTGAGCTGCAATTCCTCAAGCACTTGCCTCTCGGAACTAGGCCACCGCTCATTCCCTGCACCAAGCCAAGGCCAGGGTGTGGCTACCGGCCGAGGGACAGGACAGAGCCAGCGGGGCCACCTGCTGCTGCTCAGGCCACAGGCCCTTCCCGCCCTGGCCCCTAGCCCTGCCTCCTTTCCCAGCAGCTCTGTGGAGCCAACCAGTCCATCAATGATTCAACTGCTGTCATCCGGGGAATTCTGCCAAATCCCAGCTGACCTGTGCCCTTCCACCCTCTCTCCACATCTGAAGGCCCCCTAGAGTCCAGGAGCCCTGAAACCGGCCCTGCCTGTCCCACACTCCTCTACCCACCCCAGTCCCTGCCTCAGCCCCAGCTGGGCTCACACCTCACCACCTCCAGCAAGCATTCTAGGCCTGGCCTCCCTTCCCTGCATGGCTGAGCAGTCCTCGGGCACCCAGGGGCCTCAGCTTCCTTCCACTGCCCTCACTGACTCGCGCCTCACGCTGAACTCCGCTCACTGAGGAGTCAGTTTTAGCTGCAAGTCCACCTGGGTGCAGTGGGTGGGGCCGCCCCTTCCCTGGCAAGTCCCCACAGCCCCCGTGAGAAGTGCTGTTTGCCCTGCAAACTCGCAGGACAACAGCAGGACAGACCGCGGCCACGAGGCAGGGCCAGGAAGGCCCACACACCTTCTTCAGCTGGTCGTTCTCCTCCATGTACTTCTTGGCCGCCTCACTCGCACTCTCTGCCTGCTTTCTAAAGGCTTCATTGGAGGCCAGCAGTGTGGCCTGCTGGGAGATAAGCGTCACCAGGCGTCGGAGCAGGCTGTAGGTGTTGACAAGAAAGGGAGAAGCGAGCAAAAGCAAGCAAGAAGTGACTGGCATGGCCGTCTCAGGCGTGCTCCCGCTGCACGACTGCCTCCAACCAGGACCTGCCTCTCAGATCGCCACTGCCCAGGGAGAGGCCGCCAGCACAGCTCTGGCAACACCCAGGAGGAGCCAGGGCCAGCCTTTGCTGCCCACCCCAAAAGGTACAGGAAGCAGGAGCTGCGCGCTGCGGCAGACAGGACCCACGCAGCCGGGTCTGGTCACAGCATGACCACGAAGGCCTGGACACACCCGCCCCAGTGCTGACCAGGCCTGGCCCATTTGCCTTTCTGTGAGGCCAACACAGCTGAATTCCTGTGCCCACCTATGAGGAAAGCATGGTCGCTGCCCCCATCTCACAGGAGAGCAAAGAGTGACTCAGCAGGCTGAAATAAGTGGTCACGGTCAGAATCAGAAAATGCTGCGGCTGGGATCCCAGTCCCCTCTGACAGACCCAAGCCTGGGCAGGGAGCCACCACGTGCTCAGTGACGTGGGAAGCCCGCCCAGGTGCCAAGTGAGAGGCAGGTGGAGATCACGCTCCCCAACATGTGGGTACAGGTGGCTGCCACACACGGCCCTGGGACAGCACCGCCTCAGGAAGGTCTTCCAGGGCCCAGGCATGTCTCGTGTCCAGGCGCAGGATGAGAGGCAAACGGGTGGCACCCAGGGGACACTCACAGCCCAGTTCCTGCAGCCAGCCCTGCACCAACGTGTTACCTGGCAGGGGAGAGGACACAATCCCACCATTCACAGAATCCCACAGCTCACTCATGGTCACAAGAGGGACTGGGGCCCCTTGTTCCGCCTGCAGGGCATAGGCCAGGCGGCCAGAGCTCAGAAGCAGGCATGGTGCGTGCAGGGCCGGGAAGAGGAAACAGCTGTCCTGGCCGTGTCCACACAGCGCGCCTCGCTCCAGCCTTGCCACCCTGGCAGACTGCGCGACACTGGTGAAGGGTCAGCCCCAGGGGACAGGAAGGCAGGCCAGGGGAGCATTCTGCCCGGCCTGGGGCCTAGCAAGGCCTGCCAGGAGGGAGCGCCGAGGGGAGCAGGTTGCGAGGGGCTTGCTTTGGGGCAAGGCTCCAGGGGCCCTTGGCAGCACGGGCGGAGCCAGGTCTGGCTCCTGGCAGGAGGGGACAGTTTCCAGTGACATGTGCTCTCTAAAATTAGCAGCTGGGACCTCGTGGCCTGGGGCTCAGGTTTCCCTGCCTCAGCCCCCAAGTGGTGAACAGCCTGCCCCCCACAGGAGCGGAGCCCTGAGGCGGAGGAAGCATCCGGAAGCCAGGAGAACGGCGCGCCTCTGCACAGGCTGGGAAGCAAGCCCCTTGGCGGAGCCTAGGCGGAGGCAAGTCCGGTGACGCCCCAGCTCCCAGCAGAGGACGGGCAGCTTGAGACCTGGGGCCAGGGAGACACCACTCCTCCAGCCGGGACAGGTTGGGGGCACGCATGCCACCTGGCGGCCCAGCAGAGAGGGGTGGGCAAGCGCAAGGGTGACGCTCTTCCCACTCGCAGCCGGGCCGGCGGCTGACGCGGGCAGGCTCCAGAAGTGCCGTGTGTGACCGTGGCCGTCGCCCCGGTTCCCCAGGCAGGCTGGCCCAGGTGGTGGCGGGTGGGCGGCAGTGACAGCAGCAGGGCGCGAGGAGCCGTGCTCTCCTCAGCACCCTCCCAGCCGTGGAGAGCCAGGGCCAACACGCGGACGCCAATCCAGCCCATGGGGGTCGCCTTCGGCCTGGCCATCAACAGGGTGCCCCCCTTCCCGTCAGCCCTGTCTGTCCAACCTGCTCCAGCACAGCTCTGCCCAATTCTACCCCATGCACCTGGATCGCCCCAGTACAGCCACCGGCACCCCAGACTTCCCTTCGCCCACCCCACTCGGCAGGCCTGAGCCCTAGCCTCCTGCTCTATCCTCCTTGCCTGCAGCCTTGCCAGTGGAGGGCCCGTCCTGGCCAAGCCCCCGCAGGATCACCAACAATGTTGCTGCACCCGGGGCGCCTCAGGGTGCCAGCTCTGCAGCATCTGGGGCAGCTGACCAGTCCCCCTATAAAACTCGCTTCCCCCCTCCTGACTTAACCAACTATCACTGCCACTGACCACCACCTCTGGCATTGGCCATCAGCTAGCCACCTGCGGAGAGGCCACTGCTGTCCACCTCCCCCACACCCTCACCCCTTCTTTCCCACAGCTTTGCACCAGGCCCCAAGGAGCGCCAAGGCAACCTCTCTCCAAGCCCCTGTGACATTGTCTCCCTCCTGGCTCGGCCCTGCGGCACCCAACCACGCAGCTTCTCACCTTGCCCGGTGGCTGGTTGGCCTCACCCCTTCCACTTGAAAACTGTAGCTTCCCCCAAAGGGCCCACTGCCCCCAGTGCCCACTAGGGTGTACATCCGTCTGGCTGCTCGCCAGTTTCTTCCTGCTGGCACCTCTGTACTGGTTTCTGCCTCGTTGGGCCGCCCAGCCACGAAGGTCTTCAGGCCAGGGCTGGTCCGAGCGCCCTGGAGCTGGCATGCCGAAGAAAACGGGCCTTGGAGATGGCGCCTCCTGCCCCCCGAGTATGAGGCCAGGACCGAAAGCAGGCCCGGGGCCCCGGCTCTCCAGAGGACACAGGCGGACGTGGAGTGAGCCGGTCAGGAGAGACACAGCAGCTGAGTTGGCCGGAGGGAGACCCCCTGGATCTGCAGGAGGCCCCCACAGGCCCGGTGGAGCCGAGGACTGCGACCCCAGCACCGCAGAGCAGACCCACCAGGAGGCACGGACTTCCAGAACTTCCTTGTCCCTACACTCTGGGCCCCGTGTTGTCTGTACCACATACCCTCTCGCAGGCCCCTGGCCCAGCACGCCAGCGCCAGCGGAAGGCGCAGGGAGGCGCTGAGCTGAGAGCTCCCAAGGCCCAACAGCTCAAGTCATCTCAGCAGGCCGTCATTTCCCCCCGGCCCCCCCACGCATGCCCGGGAGCCACAGCCCGCGCTCTGCGCTGCTGGTGACAAGCCAGGAGCCAGGGGTTCCCAAGGCACCAGCTGAAGAGAACCCACCCCCGTCCTGGGCAGACAAATGTCCGTGGTCCCCCCAACTTGGCTGCCAAGCAGGCCTCGTGTTCTCATAAAAGGTTGAGTAAACAAGAGGAAGCGGGAGACACAGACTCTGTATGGAACAGAGGCAGGGCCAAGCACATCGACGAGCTGGGCTCACTCGCCCTGGCCCCAACTCGAGCACACGCCCCTGCTGGGAAGTGGGGGCGGGAAGGGGCAGGGGGCTGCCAGTCCCACTGAACAGCCGAGGCCTGCAATGACCCCTGCAGCTGCCGGCCACCACTTAGCATTCCCCAGGCCCTCCTCAGCGCAACATCCTCCGGTGAATGAGTCACTCAACCCTCAGGACCCCTGGAGCACAGGTAGGTACCAACTCCTTCACCCCCACCCCGCAAAGGGAAGCTGATGTCACAGCGCCACCTGTCGACTCTCCAGACAGACTGCAGCCCTGTCCCAAGCAGGGCACCAGGGCAGCGGGAATCCGGGAGAGGCTGCCCAGAGAGCCAAGGAAAACCAGGGCCCAGGAGGCCACCTGGCAGGGCTCTAAGAGCCAAGTGCTGCCTCAGGAGAAGTAGGACGGGAAAAATAGGGCGGAAGCCCCAGGAATTGCTCCCTAAAGAGCCAGCAGTCATGAAAAGAAGGTGGGAGCAAGATGAGGAGGCGCCTGCTGCGGACATTCCCAAAAGGCCGCTCCGCCTCAGGACGGGCACAGGCTGGGCAGGTGGGCAGGGGCTAGGGTCAGGGAAATCGGCCATCCCAATGGCTGCGGGGGCGGGGGCAGCAGCCGGGGGCCCATACTCCGCCTCCGCGAGAGCAGGGAGCCGGCGCAGAGGCAGGCTGTTTCTGGGGCTCTGTCATGCTGCCTTTCTGAAACCAGCTGCCAGAGGCTTAGGGCCGGCGATGGACAGGACGACTGACGGGCAAGCCATGCAGGCGAGGATGGTCAGGACCCACTGGCTGGAACCACCCGTGGCCCACAGCCAAGGGAAGGGCCCTCCGAGTGGGCGGCAGAGAGGGGCCATCCCGAGTGCCTGCCTGGGCCCAGATGGGCACTCCAAGAGGGGCGCCCGCGTGGCACCCCACGACAAAAACTCCGGGTTCTGGCCAGGCCTGAGCCGTGCTATGCTAAAGTCCTCGGATGCCTCGCCCACAGCAACAGCAACGTACAAACCAAGAAGCGACCCAGCAGCCTGCAGGGGGGCGGGGGGCAGCAGCTGGGCACTCCCTACTGGCTCCCTGCTGCTAAGCCGTTGCAGCGGAGCGCTGCAGGTGCCATGTGAACAGGCCTATGTTCCCAAGAACAATGCTCAAAGGCACCTGAGTGTTCCTTCAGCATCAGCCAGAGCCAGCGGCTGGAGGCAGAGGGTGCTGGGCTCAAGTGGAGGCGCCCTGGGGCGGGTCTCCACCTCTGCTTTCACACCCGCAGGTGGTTTGAGGCGGCCAGGATGGAGCACTCCCTGGCAGCGCCAGGCTTCTCCCAGAGCCGCCCCCCTGCACACCTGCCTCACCCACACTGCTGGGGCCGGGCCCCACCCTACCCAGCACGGCACACCCAGGAGGAAAAACCCCCACAGAACTTGTCGCCACTCACCGCTTGGTGACAGCAGCAACAGTCCATACACCTCCACACGTGCCAGGCGCTGGGACGGTGTGAGCCGAGGTACCTCTGGCTTCAGACCAAGTGCGCGAGAGGCGCTCCCCCACCGCGAGCACACTCAGAGAGTGACTTGCCTGGGGTCACACAGCTCGCCGGTAGCAGAGGGGGGCTCAACCCAAGGCCCCACGGCCTGCCTCTCGGACCTCCCCGAGCTGTCAACTGTCCCCTGCAGAAGTGGGGAGGCTGCTCACTGCCAGGGCGGTACAGCAGCCAGGACGGACAGAGGCCTGTCCCCGGCCGAGGCAGCTGTTCAGCGCACGTTCCAGCGGTTAACGGGCTCGGCCATCCGCTGGGCTGAGCAGCCCGGCAGCAAGCACACTCGGTGTGGGCGTGCGGCCTGCGTTAAAGGGGCTGACTGCCTTCCAGCAACTCTGCCCCAGGTAACTGGCCTGGCCACACAACCCCGCCACAGGGAAAGCAGAAAACCAGACAGCCCTGTGGAGCGAGTTCAGGTCACTACTCACCAAAGGCTCCTTGCCCACAGGTGGGGCCTTCCTGGTCCTCGGCCGTGACCGCCACTTTGGGCCTGATCTCAACTGCCGTTTTAGCGTGGGCAGGGAGAACAGAGCACAGCCCTCTGACTGCAAGGAGCTATCCAGCAGAACCCTCTCGGGGACACTGGTCAGCCCTGGTCCCAGAGCAGCAATGTGCAACACACGGCCTGCGCCTCGCGAGGCCCTGGGACTACTAGCAGTCAGTCAGTCGTCCAGGGCCCAGTCTTCCTGGAGGTCCTATGGCGGCAGTGCAGACCTGAAGAGCCACACTCCAGCCCAAAACTCCTGGCTCGGCAGTGTAACAAGCCCAAGCAGATGGAGACGCTGCCGGCGGCACACCCGCGCAGCCCCCAGGTTTAGGCCGCCCTGGTGAGAAGACTAGACCCGGGCACTGGCCGCGGTATGCAGCCCACGGCTCTGACAGCAGCGTGCAGCACAAAGCTGGCAGATGGCAGGGACAGGGGTCGCGGGCCGAGCCACAGACAGCGGGGAAGAGGCCGCCTCACAACGGGATGAGCACAAAGCGGAGGCGTCGGGTGCCAAAAGCCCTAACGCCCAGTCTGCAGACCAAGGTGTGGCAGAGACCCTGGACGCAGGGCGACGCCGCCGCGTGGAATAGCCGCTAGGAGCAAGGCCCACAGCAGGGACGCCAACTGCTCAGTGGCCCGGCCGTGGCTGTGGCTTCCAGCCAGGGGCACGGCTCTAGAAGCAGGGGCGTGTGCAGGGGCCAGGCCCGGAAAAGCGTCCAGAGCTTAGCGACACAACGTGAGTGGCCTGACAGTGCTGGCCAGGAGGCCAGGCAGCACAGGGGCCAGTGTCACAAGCTGCGCACTGTACCACTAACAAGAGACATAAGAAAAAAAGGGTGGGGTGAGGGCCACGTAGGATGAGAAAAAAGGGCACCGCACCCCCAAAGCTTCTGGTTTGGAACAGTGCTCCTGAAACTTTGTGGCCCAGCCCCCAGAAGGTAACAAATAGTCCAAATGGGAGCCCACACGCTGCAGAGGCAGGGGCCAGGGGCTCTTGGACAAGCCCGGCTCCCCCTCCCCTGCAATTTCAGCAGCCGCTTAACCCCCACGCCCTTGGGAGCCTTGGCCTCGCCGTCACGTCCCCTGCCTGCTGGCCTGCATCTCGCGCCCTGTGCTGCCTCTCCCTGCCTTCCCTTTTCTCGCACTCCAGCCCGCTTCCGGGAGCGGCCACCCCACCAGTGCCCTGCTTCCCCTCCTGGCCCTGGCTCCCCACCCTCCTTCCCAAGAGGCCCACAGGCATCCTCCCGGGCTCGGCCCCAGCTGCTTCCGCAGGCAGCCCTGGCAGAAACACGCCCCCACGGCTGCGGGGCTGGCCGGCCCACTGGCTCCTTCCCCCCACGCTGGCTGCCAGAGCCGGCCCGCCCGCAACCCTGCCCCGCCACCCATATTACTGCCGTGCCCTGGTGTGGCCGCAGCGGCTCTCACTCCGGGAGCCTCCAGCGCTCTGATGGTGATGCGCGCTGACGGGAAGACCCACCGCGCTCAACTGATTGCGCAGTCCAAAGGACCCGGAGTTCAGGGGCTCCCACTGCTCATAATAGAAAAGCGGGGGAGATGGGCTTGGACTCGTGACAGAACTGCGTGGACACTTAATGCCGCTCGAGCTGGACTGCTTGTCCAAGGCCAAGGTTGGGGCGGAAAGGCAAGCCCCCCATGACAGGTGGCCCCATTCTTAAAAGCACAAGAGTTCTGTAGAGAAGCATCCAGGTGCTGCAGCCCCAGCACCCTAGATGGAGTTCTCAGCTCTGCTGATGGCCAGCTCTGGGAGCGAGAAGGCTCTGATTTTCTCTGAGCCTCAGTTTCTTCCTTGCAGAACTGAGATGAAAATTACTACATGTCCGGCACACAGAGGTGCCACAAGCATTAGCCACTACTGGGATAGAAAAATCTGGAAAGGTGTGCACAAAATGTCTATCAAGAGTGGCTGTGGCAGGGGCCTGCCTCCCTGGTGGTGCGGGGGTTATGTGAGCACAGTGAGCTGTCTGCAGCACGAGTGTGACCCCCCCGGCCAGGGAGGCCCGTAGGGCGCAGCAGACCTCTCCTGTCTCCCTGCTGCCTCCCTCAGCAGTGGGTGTCAGTGGATCCTCCTGTTCTGCTCCCCACTCTGTCTCTGGGGGGGTCCAACCACCCCTCCCCTTACCTCAGCTCTGTATGCATGACTAAATACATCTTTATATATAAAAAAAAAAGGTGGTTGGGGCAGCATTTCAGAGAACTTGCTTTCTTGTTCACTGAGAGCCTTGTCTCCCTCAGGGCCTCCACACTCCGAGGCCACTCACCCAACCCAAGTGCGCGCACGCGCGCGCACACACACACACAGAGCCCTGCTGCGGCCATCCAGCCTTCTAGACACCCCCAGTCTCTCAGGAGGCCGCACTCCAGGTGAGGGGGATTCCAAAGGCACATGGCTACTGAAGCGGGAGCCCCGGCCGGAAACTCATCACCTGGCTAACCTCACACCCTCCTTCCCAGGCCGCCAGCCCCCCGAAGGCCAGACGCTAGAACAAATGAAGGCCTGCAGGTTGCTGTGACCCCAGCATCAGGGGCACCCCGCTGGTGGAACTCCAATAGCGTGCTGAGGGCGATTCGGGCACTAATACCCCCAACACCGATCTTACTGTTCCTCTTGGGGCGGTCACTGCCCCGCACGGTCTCACACACTGGCATTGGCCAAGGTGCAAAGCAAAGCATCTGTCTCCCCCGCGAGGCAAGAGACCCGACCCAGGTGACACACAGGTGGCCCCGAAAGGACACGCCGGCAGCTGGCAGGCTGTGGGGAGCAGTCTCCTTCGCGGGGGCGCGTCCCATGCAGCCGGGTGACTGGGCAGTCTCTGAAAGAACCCACGGGGTACGGGAGGGCAGCGAGGGTCCGCTAAGTGCTTCCAAAGCGTCCGGCTGCGTCCAGAGGAAGCCTCCCACGGGCAGACTGCGGCGCCCCCTGACCTCAGGCCACGCTGGTGGCGAGATGGGCTCCGACTGCCGACACAAGCGCCGGCCGGATGCGGCAGAGCGACTTTTAACAGGAAGAACTTCGAACTTCACATCCGTGAAAGAGAAATGGGCTAAGACCTGGCTGGCCCCGCCACGTGACAGAACACTGCGTGACCATTAAGAGGAACTAGAGAGACGGTGTGAGTCATCTGGAAAAATCGCCAAGACATACTGCCGGGTGAAAAAGGCAAGTCAGAGCACAGCCAGAAGAGCCTCTGTGGCTTCGTCAAGAAAAAGTTCACGCTTCGCAGGAAGGGCTGGGGAGGGCGCAGCCGGCCACGCGGCAGAAGCCGCAGCGCGCTTGCTCTGCCTCGGGTTCCCGTGTGCTCGGCAGCGGGCTCTGCCCCTCTGCACCGGGTGCGCATGTCCTGGCGTGGGAACAAGCGACAACTGTGGGCTTCCAGGTCTACTGCCTGCCACCGATGGGGCTGTGAGGCTTAGGGTCTCTGGGGACATCTCCATGGCTGGGGTGGTGCAGAGAAGCAGCAACCTAGACTCTGCCTCCCACACTAGGAAGCAGCATGCATGCCTGGAACATTCCAAACATGAGCACATCCCTTGAAGGCTCCTGGTGACTCCACCCCGCCCCTGCAGTCCCTGTTTCCTTTACTAAGAAGGGACCGGAGACTCAGCTCACATCACAGGGTGATCTTCTCCTAAGGCCTCGTGATTCCAGACCTCAGTGTGGGTTTTCAGCTTCCAAGATGCTTCTTAGAGCTCCGTGTGCTTTTTGGGGCTAGTCCTTCGCTTGCTTCTGGCCGTCCCTGCTCTCAGGGGAAATCTGAGCTGCTGGTAGTGCAGGGCTTGTGGGTCCCCACCCCGCACACAGCAGTGCACTCGGGATTTCATTCTGGAGACCAGATCTCCACACCAACTCCCTTTCTGCCAGCCCGCGCGCACACAGCTCTTCCACAGCCCCCAAAGCCTAGGCCACATGCCCCACCCTCCCGGCCGTCTCACCTTCTGAAGCTCAGAAGCGTGCAAATAACACGGGCTTGAACACAAGCTCGAGGCAGCCCGCCCCGTCCAGCTCCACCTCACCCTCTGAACACAAGCTCGAGGCAGCCCGCCCCGTCCAGCTCCACCTCACCCCCTTCCAGCTCCAACCCAGGAATCAGGCTCACCTGAGCAACTGGCTTTTTCTCAGAAAAACGGAAGCCCGACAGCAAGAGATTTTAATGCCGGTAAAGGACGTCCAGGTGAGCAGAGAGAGAGCAGCCCAGCTACAGAGCCACACCTGGGCCCAGGTTCTGTGCACCCCCACGGGGAGCCTCCCAAAGCTTCTGGAAGCCCCCGCCAGGGTGCAGAAGTCACTACCAGGCTGGTGTCCACACACGCCAGAACAGTCAGCCCACCCCCACCAGCAGCCCATGAGCAGAAGGCAGCAGACAGGGCCCCCTGAGGAGCCCAGCCTCGCCCAGCACGCCACCCCCCGACGACGCACTCGGCCTTTTTAGAGGACACATGCTTGTGTGGCGCCACCACACCAGGAAAGGCCGGTGGGACAGGGTGAGCCCAGCCCCACTGCGAAGTCCCTGTTCAATGGGCCCTGTTAATCTGGGCTCCACAGGCCCTTGCCCAGGGGCAAAGTGGCTGCTCGTGGACTTCGGCTTCGCCAGAGAGCGACTTGGTAACGCATGTAGCCGAGAAGAGCCAGTGGCAGATTACAGGGTCAAAGCCTGGTGCCGTGGCCCGCTGCTCAATCTGTCCCCACTTTCCACCCTGTCTCAGGGGTGTCAGATAGGAAATCGGTGGGCCTCAAGGGAAACTGTGCCTCCCCTACCCTAACCCTAGTGGAAGTGGACAGGGTGTCCACTTCGAGGTGGACACTGGCGCATCGGTCACAGACCAGCCTCCCAGACCTGGCCTGGCTCCGTGCCCTCCCCACTCACAAGGACAGCAGCAAGGAGAAGCCAGCGATGTAGAGATTCCTCTGTGCACGAAAGAGCTTCATGTGGAAGTGCTCCACAGCCCCGGGGTTGTTCTGCAGGTTCACCTTCTCCGTCACATCGTCATACTTCTGGATCTCACGGACAGCATCTGCAGCGGGCAGGACAGCAACGAGGGGGTTTAGTTCCCGCTCAGACAACACCAGGCTCCCCAGTAAGAGGCCCAGATGTCCCCCTGCAACAGCCACCTCGAGGGAGCCCTACCTCGGACCGACTTCTCTGGCTCTTCTCCCCTCAGCTCAGCCCCACCATAGCAGACCATGAGCTGCCCTTGAGTTGGGGGTGCTGATGGCCGCCAGAGCCACTCCCTTTCCCCATGGCACCCCTATGTCTTGTTCTGCTCCTCTCAAGCCGGATGTGCCAGCAGCCGCCTGCTCCTGGAAATGCCTGCTGAAGGGGCACACGCGGCCTGCAAGTCTCAACCCAGGAGGTCTGCTGACAGTGAAAGGGCTGCGTCCTTCAGCTTTGAAAAGGTTTTACCAGACTGTTTTACCCTAACTGTGAAAGGTACTCATGCTCCTCAAAACTTCAAATGTACCAGAAGTCTGAAGAGAGCCCCGTCACGAGCACCCCTGGCTGGTGCGTGGCAGGCACATGGCCAGTCGTACTCACCTGAGATCACTGCGCCCCTCTCTCCCTGACTACACTACAGAATCCACAGAGCAGAAGGGTTCTGCTGCACCCCCAGGAAGCTACAGTTCTGGGTACAAGGGTATGCACGCACATAACTGGCGCATCGGAGCGGCTCTGTACCTGAGTAGGACCGAGACGTCTTGCTGAGACAGATGTTAAGATCTGCTTAAAGGTGGCTCCAGACAGACCCCAGGGAGAGCTGCGCGGCTGCAGTACCTTCTGTTCTGAATTTCTGGTTTCAGACTGCTGGGTCTCTCCAACACTGCCCACAGGCCGTAAAGCCATTTGCTATGGACGGGTCCTGAACCCCAAGCTCCCGGGCTGACCTCTTTGCCCCAGTGCAAAGGCTTCGCGTCGGGAGGTAGGGCTTCGGCACAAAGCGAAGTTGGGAGAGTGGCGCCTCCATGAGGGGGATTACCGCCCTTAGAGAAGAGACCCCCACACGCTCCCTTGCCTCTACTCCCCTGGAAACCCCACAAGACAGGTGTCTGCACCAGGTAGAGGGCTCTCATCAGACACCAAATCTGGCACCCTCATCCAGCCTCCAGGACTGTGACAAAGAAATGTCTGGCGTTCAAGGCTCCCAGTCAAAGTCCTTTAAGCTTCAGGGCCCAGGCCAAAACAAACCAGCAAAGTCTGAGCGCTTCCATCCTCGCAACCATCTCTTCTCCCCTGTGAACTGACCCTGCATAAACAGAGGGAAGAGGCCACCCACCGAGGCGGACTGAAACCACGGTCTAACCATGAGCCTTTAAAAAGAACTGAGATTAGTGGGAAGAGATTTCTGGGCTACACGGAGTAGAAAACGCAGAGTCCCAGAGAGCGTGGGCGTGGGCAGATCCGCCAAGAGCGCGCCGCGCCTTGGTGAGACACGGGCAGCAGAGCGTGTGCGCGACGCACAGCCGAGCACGCGCGGCGATTACCGGGAGAGCCGGAGCTGTGGGCAACTTTAGCTTTCCAGTTCAGCTGCCGAGCATTTTAAAGTAATGACAAGTATTTGGGGGGGGCTGAAACATTTTCCCACTGTCGGCTGCCGGCAGGAGCCCCACCACCTCGGGGACGACCTCGCTCCGTGGCAGAAGCCCAGTGGACTGGGGTGGGGGAGGGTGGGCCACAGAGCGCCGCCCTCCCTAACTCAGGCCCTCTGCCCTCGTCAGGACGCCCCATTCCCCGGCCCCTGCCGGTAAACACCAAGACCCACAGGGGGTGCAGCTCTCCTGGGCCCCGCCCCCAGCACTCGCCACCGCCGGTGGAGGGCTCCGCAGGCCCCTTTAGTGGTGTCCTACCGGCAGGCCAGGCCAGGAAGCAGGCGGTCACTGCGGCAGCCATTGTCTGACTTCTGAGCAGCTCCCTGACCCCGAGAACAGTCCCCTCCCCAAGCCCGGGCTCTGCCAGGAGCCTCCTGGCCCCCTGGGCTCCGCTCCAGAGTCTGCTTGGCAGAGGAGCACGCCCCAGGGCGCACTCTCGGCTGAGTCCCTGCCTGCTTCCTTCCCAGGCCTAAGGAGCCACCCACGTGCTCAGTCCCAAACTCCGGAGCCTGGCTCTTCACGCTGCTGCTGCTCCGGGCTGAGGCCACCCCCGGAGACGGCTCTGACTGGGAAGGGCTGCCTCTTGGGGCTCTGCCAAGTACTTCAAGAACAGCAAGGGCCGTGGGCAGCCGGCACCACCCTCCCGAGCTGAGAACAGGTAGGCTGCATCTGGCCTCTTCAGAGACAGTCCTGCCCGAACACATCCCGTCAGGGCCAAGAGACACAGCATAGAGAAGAGACGTGCGCTGCTCCAGTGGGGGGAGGGGACAATGCCCGTGCCTGAGTTTCCGCCGTGGGCGCAGGGGAGCACGCCGCCGCTCACGGACCACCATCGGGGGCAAAACCAAAGAAATCCAGCAGGGCTGCACTGGGGACTCTGTGGCACCACGCGCTGGCAGTCGCACTCGAGCTGGCCACATGGCGGAGGGCCTGCCGTCCACCCCAGCACCACCTGGGCCCCGGCCCAGCCCTGCGTGTGCCTCGGAAAGCTTCCCCATAGCTGCTGTTCAGCTCACGTGCAGGGATCCTCAGGGGTGGAACAGCCACCAGCCCTCCCGGCGCTGGCAGCACCACAGGACGGGCACCTCCCACCTACTCGGCAGCTCAGGCCTCGCAGGACACAACTGTGCTGTTCTGTAAGACACCAGCGGACAGCACTGTAGACCAAGGGCAGCACGGGACGACTACCAGCTGCAGCTGGCTCCTAGAATAACCCAAGGAGCCACCCGGGTGGCCGGTCAGCACAAGGGTACCTCAAGACTCCCACTGGCCATCAGGCATACCCTCTCTGTGCGTGAAAGGAGCCTCCTTCCCCGAGAAAGATAAGGGCTCCTCAGCGGTTTGTGTCCAAAAAGCCAAAACTGTGCTATACGAGGGCAGCGCAGGGCCTAAAGGGTCAAGGGCAGGGGGCCTCCGTCACAGCTCACTCACCAATGACCAGCAGCACGAGGATGATGATGAGAACCACAAAGAAAGTGTTGCCGTAGGTCACCACCAACTCCACCAGGCGGGACTTGAAAATCTTCTGCCATCTGCGAAGACAAAGAGGACAGGGCTCCGCAGGCTCGGCCTCGGTGGATGGCACCCTCCCACGTGCCAGTAGCAAGAGTTGGGGGATGAGAACTTCTGGAAAGCCCAAGTCTTAAACACTGGAAGCCCCTGCGGAGGGGCCTGCTTTCACCTCCTCCCTGCCCGGAGTTTGGACTGCTCGCCTCACACGTGTTACTACGTGGCTTGTCCACGAAACCAGTCCTGGCCACCTAGACCCTACCACCTGGGCACACCTGAAGCAAGCCGCAGATCTCCTTCGCTTCACTTTCCTCCATAAACATGCCAGGGTGCAGCTCCATCAAAGAGCCTCCGGCCCAGGCCCGCTCCCCCTGCAGCGGCCACCAGACATCAGCAGGAAGCCCGCTTGTCCCAAAGTGCAGCGGCAACTCTCAACACTCTTTTACTCGTTTTCGAGCTGCTCGGCGGATCTCAACCGACAAGGGTCTGATTCAGCCTTTGGGCGACAAGCAGCGTAAACCCCTCTCCTGTAAGCTCCCCTTCCCTCGCCCTCTGCCTTCTCCCCACTCTCTCTGGCGAATCCAGGCTGGCGCCCCTACAACACTTCACAGATGGGAAGCCCCCAAGGGGCTGTGGTCTCGCAGACTGCGTTTCCAGCAAGAAGATTCCAGAAACCACACTAGAGACCTCTCGCGTCAAGTCAAAGGCGCTCTTTCTCACTAAGAGCAGCTTCCACATCCATGGACTGCTGGAGGGCTGCAGGGGCTTGGGTGGTGGCTGCAGTGCTGCTGCACACACCCGAAGGCGTGTGAACCCGTGCTCTGGTGATCCGCACGCGGCCTTCATCGAAACAGTGCAGCACAAATACTTGCGGCGACACTGCCTTATCTGCAACTTCCCACTCAACTTTAAATGTCTACTGTTCCTACGCTGCGCAGCTGAAACCTGGAGATTCACTTCTAACAAGGCATCAGCACAGCACAGCGGCCCACGTCCCCTCCCAGGCTGAGTAACGCCCAAAAGAACATTGCGCCAGGCCGGACATCACTTAGGAGGCCATAAGTCAGCACCTTGGCCAACAACGTGACCCTGTGGTGCAAGAATCCTGGATCTCACAATGCCATCCTGTACCCCTGGACCCCGGGAGGCAGGAGGGGTCCATCCAGCACCACAAGAGAGATCTTCTCCTGGCATGGAGCGCCCCCCACCCAGCACTGGAAGCAAGATGCACGAGAAGCAGGGCAAGATGTGCCAATGGTGAACAGAGCAGCGCTCGCCCGAGGTTGGCAAGAATAAACATAGCCCCTGCCACCCCCAGCCCGGACAGGTTTGACCTGTTCCCTGCTGGCCCGGATCCCAGGGCCCACCAGCTGTGCCCAGGCACCGCTGGCAGCACAGGCCGTACCTTTTGGGAGAAATGAATGGGATGCAGAGCAGCAGCACGGCGAAGACCTCCGCGTACAGGAAGGTGGCCACCGCAGTCCACTGCAGACTCATGCCGGCCGGGGGAGGCGATCGTCTCCTGCGGGGCACCGCAGGGCTGCG
>NW_004567158.1:253577-276952 GCF_000260355.1 Condylura cristata
CTAGCCCGCGTTCTGTGCGTCTCTGTCGTCCGCGAAGGGGCAGGGCCCGAGCGGCTGGCGAGAACGGGGTGGGGCCAGCCAGAGCCCGGCTCCTCCCCCGCCCCATCGCCGCCTCCTCCCCTCCCCCCGACTCGCCCCTGAGGAGGGGTGGGTGGGTGGGGACTCCGGGCCGGTGGCGGAGTCACTGTCGCCTGGGCCGGGCTGCGGAGCGGACGGACGCGCCTGGTGCCCCGGGAAGGGGCGCCACCGGGCAGGAGGAGGACAGAGGAAGAGACGGCTTCTCTGCCCCGGCCATCTCGAGGCTCTGACCCCAGGACCAGGGGACTGACAAGTGCCTCGCCTCGGCTGCCCGAAGAGGCGGCGACCCTGGAGGGCCCCGAGCTCAGCGCACCAGGGGCCCCAGCACCACCCCGGTGGCCACAGCGACAGCCCCAGGGACCACGACCAGTTTTCTAGTTGCCTAGACAACGAGCCTGGGGTCAGAGCAGCCTCCACCAGCCTCGCCAGCTGCCTCAGGCCCCCCCCGCCAGCCCAGTGCGTCCAGCCCAGGTGACATGCCGGTGCTCTCCACCCCCCGGGCCTCTCGCGTGACCACACTGAAGCGCACAGCAGTGGTCCTGGCCCTCACAGCCTATGGAGCCCACAAAATCTACCCCCTGGTACGACAGTGCCTGGCTCCAGCGAGGGGCCCTCGGGTGGCCGGGACCGCGGGGGTGTCCACACAGGAGGCCTCCGAGCCCTCTGCTGCTGCCACCACTGCCAAGGCGGGTGTGAACCGGGTGTTCTTGCAGCGACTCTTGTGGCTCCTGCGGCTGCTCTTCCCCAGGATCCTGTGCCGGGAGACGGGGCTGCTGGCGCTGCACTCAGCAGCACTGGTGAGCCGGACTTTCTTGTCGGTGTATGTGGCCCGCCTGGACGGCCGGCTGGCACGCTGCATTGTGCGCAAGGACCCAGGGGCCTTCAGCTGGCAGCTCCTGCAGTGGCTCCTCATCGCACTCCCTGCCACCTTCATCAACAGTGCCATCCGCTACTTGGAGGGCCAGCTGGCCCTGTCCTTCCGCAGCCGTCTAGTGGCCCACGCCTACGGCCTCTACTTCTCCCAGCAGACCTACTACCGAGTCAGCAACATGGACGGGCGCCTTCGCAACCCTGACCAGTCCCTGACCGAGGACATGGTGACCTTTGCCGCGTCCGTGGCCCACCTCTACTCCAACCTGACCAAGCCGCTCCTGGACGTGGCCGTGACTGCGTACACCTTGGTTCGGGCGGCCCGCTCCCGCGGGGCCGGCACAGCTTGGCCCTCGGCCATCGCTGGCCTCGTGGTGTTCCTCACAGCCAACGTGCTGCGAGCCTTCTCGCCCAAGTTTGGGGAGCTGGTGGCAGAGGAGGCGCGGAGGAAGGGGGAGCTGCGCTACATGCACTCTCGCGTGGTGGCCAACTCGGAGGAGATCGCCTTCTATGGGGGCCATGAGGTGGGGCAGGTTGTGGTACTGGGCCTTGATGAGGTGTGGGGCTGGGAGGCTGTGACCGGCAGGGAATCCCAGTGCCAGAGGGTGCGCAGGTCACGGGAGAGCGGGCCGGGGGTGGCCAGGGCCTGGGGTGGCTGGGACTTGGGCACACAAATGGAGAAGCAGGAAGGCTGGGCGGGGACAGTCCTGGGCCAGTGGCCTGCTTGCTCCAGGCCACTTTTGCTAACTCTCCTCCTCCACAAGGAGCTGGCCCCGCCTCAGAGCTGTGGACCCTAGCGGCTGGAGGCTACCAGCCCACCCTCTCGCCACAGCCAGCAGGGAGGGCTCCTGCCACCTGGGAGCAGGGCAGTGGGACATGGCCTGCTGCCCAGCCCCTGCAAGGCCCCCTCCGGGCCCTTTGAAGGTCGGCGTCCAGCCCAGCTGGTCGGCTGGGCAGGCGGGCATTATGGGCATGACTCAGCCCAAGCAGAGGTTAACGAGCAGTGCCCAGGGAGGCAGCGGCAGCAGCAACAGCAGCTGCAGCAGCTGCAGAGCTGGGGGGTCAAGGCCTCGCAGCCTGAGCCCTCAGGCTCACCTGACTGCCGGCTTAGCCGCAGCCCTGAAGCAGGCTTGGGCGGCCACCTGGGTGGACACACTTCCTGGCCACCCTGCGCCCGTGTGGCCGCCCTTCCGCCTGGGCCCCAGGCGTGCAGCTCCCGGTGGGCCTTGGCCAGCCTGTGCTGGGAAAAGGTCACTGCGGGCCAGTGCTCCCTTTATCTGCCTCAGCCCCTCCCCTTCCTTGTGCCTGGGGTTGAGGCTGCCTAGGGCCCTGCTCTGGGCGGTGACTTTGGTTTCGGTTCCGGAGTCCGGGTGGGGGAGGGGCGCAACAGCATCCATCTCCTGAAGCCTGTGTGTCTCCCTGGGTCAGGTGGCCCCAGGCCTGGGACCCTGTGTTGCTGGCTGCACTGGGCAGAGAAGTTGAAAGGCTTGTCCCTGAGCTCCAAGCGGGCACCCTGTCAGTAGCTGCAGCCCCCTCCTTGCCTCTCTGCACGCTGGGCCACAGGGCCTGGGCAAGCCTCTGTGGCCTTGGCTGAGGTGCTTGGCACGTTACCTGCAGCTACACTGTCTGCGCCGGCTGGCACTGCTTCCAGCTCCCAGCATGAGTTGGGACAGTGAGAGTGCTCTGAGCAGGTGTGTTAGCTGGGAGATAGGGCGTGGGCCGCACCGCAGGGAGGAGGCTGGTGGCTCTCCCTTGGGACCACTTTCAGGTACTCACCCGCACAGGGAGGAAGGCCCATGCGGGCGAGGTCAGAGGGCTACAAAGCACTGTGGCCCCGCCCTCGGCGGCGGGCCCAGCAAAGGCAGTCCCTGACTGCTGCCCCTGTGCACAGTGACCCCGGGTCAGATCAACTGGTTGGGGCAGAGTGACTGACCCGCAGGAGAGTAAGTAGGAATTTCTACAGGCTCATTCAGATGTGTGCGCGTGCCTGCATGCACGTATAGACGCACACACTTGCGCGTGCAAGTAAACCTTTCTTAATAAGTTGCAGCATCACTGAGCAGAATCTGCTTCTCCTTGTGGCCTGCCAGTCACTCCACGTTCCACCCCTTCGCTCCCTCCGTGCTATGTGAGCTCGGCAGGAGCTAGCAACCGACAGGCAGATGGGGACTTGAGCATGAAAGGGAACCTTCCAGGCCCGGCGACTGCTCAGTCAGCAGGCAGGCAGGACACACTCCCGTACCGAGCTGGGAACTCTGCCCCCATCTGCTGCCGCCGCTGCTGCTGCTGCTGTTGCTGCCGCCGCCACCGCCGCCACCACCTCTCCGCCAGGTCGTGCGCAGGCCCCCTCGCCACCTGTCCCCGTCCTGAGAGGGCAGACGTGGCCAGTGCAGGGAGGGGACAGGAGGGGAACCTGCTGCCAGAGCACAGGCAGAGTCGTCATGGCCTGAGGTGGGCTGTCCACTAGGGGCGCACCCGCTGGGTGCTGCCAGACAACGCTGCAGCCTTCTCGCAGCAGGCAGGGAGGCGGGCCTCAGTGGGTGGACACTCTGGAGCCAAATTCCACCAAGGCAAGAACTGGCCTTTTGGCTCCTGGCCGCTGCTCGCTGGCTCAGGGTGGGCCCGCGCTCTCGCCTCAGCTATTTAGCCTGCAGCCGCCGTCTGCTGCACCAGACACGGGCACGGTGACGGTCCCACCTGGAGGGCCTGGAACGAGGACAGGAGGAGGCCCAGAAGCGGAGGGGCAGGTCCCGCCTTCACTGTCACTGTCCCCCTGTTCGAGGCATCAGGGCCATTGCAGACTTTCCCCCAGACTGAGAGTGGCACTCTAAGCGAGGCTGGACCGCGGCGCCCTGCTCTCGCCTGTGTTTTGCTGAAGGGAAGGCCCGGGGTGGGGCGCGGGCCTCAGCCATGTCACCCGGCAGGTGGAGCTGGCCCTGCTGCGGCGCTGCTACCGCGACCTGGCTTCCCAGATGAACGTCATCCTGCTGCAGCGCCTGTGGTACGTGATGCTGGAGCAGTTCCTCATGAAGTATGTGTGGAGCGCTGCGGGCCTGCTCATGGTGGCCGTGCCCATCATCACGGCCGCTGGCTACTCAGACGCAGGTGAGAGCCAGCCCCTTGGGGGCGGGCGGGGGCGGCTCGGGACTGGCCCAGCCCCTGCTGCTGAGGACACAACCGGAGTCGCCCCTTCCTGCAGCGTCTCGCTGCCTTCCCGTCCGAGTGCATCACCCCACGCTCCCAGGTCCCCCTCTGCTGACCCCAGCACACCACTCCGCCTCCGCCGCGCCTCGGGCCTGTCCCCAGGGCAGGCCGGGTGGCCATCTGTCCCTATCCCTGCCGGACTGTGAGTTGGTGGACCCCGAGACTGGGCCTGGGCTTCGCCACCCCCTGAACAGCCCCAGGGCAGGGCAGCCCTAGGGAAAGTCCCTTTGCACTGCACTGTGGCTGTCGGGGTCGTGGGCCAGTTGACCCTGTGTGGACTGAGCCCTCCCCTCGCTGCACCTTGCACCGCCCAGTCACCTCCAGAGAGACAGCTCTGCCGTCCTCTCTCCAAGGCGCTCGCGGAGCATCTTGACTGCGGCGCCTGAGACCTGTCTTGCGTCGTCCGTACTCCTGAGGACTCGCCCTGGGTGGGGGAGCGGACCTGGCCGCCTCCCTGCCTGCCGGGCCGCTCTTCAGTCCACTGTCTGCTGGGAAACAGCCAGGCCCAGCCCGGACCTGGCGCCGGCCGCTCGCTGGCACTGTGCTTGCCTCTCCGTGGCCATTTTACCTGTGGGTTTCTGTTTGCCTGGCTTGAGACTGGTTGGCTCAAGTCTTTGACTACTCAGAAGTTTCCACCTTTCTGGAAATTTCAAATATTGCCCGACTCTCCGTTGCCTCTGTCCTGCGGCAACGTGTCGCGTCGTGGGGACTGCCCCTCTCGCTCTCCCTCCCTCCCCCGCCCGCCTGCTCCTCCTGCCCGCACCCATCCCCTGGGTTTGCTCGGCTGCCTCGAAGGACTCTGGCTTTCCTGGTGACTTTCTGTGAGTCCTATGTGATTCTTTCAAGGAGAGGTTAGAAGATCGAAGTTTCCTCGCGCAACTGGAAGGTGCAGACTTCGTGCGTGTCAGGTGCCCGCGCCGCGCCGCGCCTCTAGCTGGTGGCGCAGCCGTCGGCTTCCTCTGCCATCGTCGGCCTTGCCGCATGCTGGGTGGCAGCCCCAGTGCCCAGCCGAGCATGGTGCTTGGGCACACTTGCTCGCTTTGCGCCAAGCAGCCCCGTGGGCATGAGCCAGTCAGAGGCCATTTCCACGTTCACCTTGGGGCTTCCTGAGCTCCCGGTGGCGCCGCTTGTGCCCGCACTGTACGGCCTAGGACCCCCCTTTTGTCCAGGGCGCCCCGAGCCCCAGCTGGCCCCCAGAGCTTCCCTGTCTCGCCCCGCCAGGGGCGGGGCGGCGCACGTGTGCTGGCCCCTGTGGCTCCCGGGGCTCCCTGCACTCCCTGAAACAGCTCTGCCCTGGAAGGTGCTGGAGTTTCTGTGCTTCAGTAGTAGGGTCCTGTGCTGTCTCCAGCGGCCCGACTCTTTCAGACCCAGAGCGCCTGCTTCTCTCCTACCAGCAGTTCCTGCTCTCGTGAGCCCCGGCATGAGGGTCTAGTTGGAGGGGCATTTGCTCCCCAGCGAGGGCCTCCCCCCCGGCGGCCTTGATGTCGGTGCAGACACCGGGCCTCCGGCGCCTGGTCCACTTCCCCACTGGCACTGGGCACAGCCTGACCTGTCCAGGCCCCAAGAGCGCCCCTCCTCTGAGGGCCTAGGGCGTTTGGGGCCTCTGCCATACCTGGCCTTGCGCCTCCTGCCCCGGTCGGCGCCTCAGGGTCAGTTGCCAGGGGTAAGGTCCCCCCCGCCTTGGCCCGCTTCTACCTTGCCGGCCTGCTCCTTCCTACCACAAGCCCCGGCCCCTGCCCCGGAGCCTCAGCGCTCGCCGTCCACGGCTCTGCCTCGGCTAGCGGAGTGGCGCCCGCCTCCGGGAGCCAGGCCTTCATCCCTAGCGGCTTTGCCCTCTGTCCTGCTGCTCCACACCGAGCCACAGGGCAGAGGCTTCCGGAAGACCCCACACCTGCCTTCTGCCTGCTGGCGCTGCAGTGGCAGGGCCCAGGCTGCCACGCCTTGCTCTCAGGGCGGTCGGGCGGCCCCTCAGGCCCCTGGCTCGGCTGCCCGGCCTGCAAGGGAACCTGCAGCATCACCAGCTGTCGGCAGGACACCCGAGCACCCGTGTGCGCCGTTCTGCTCCTTCTGCCTGCTGGGGCGTGTCCCCAAGGCCATGTTGGGCCTTTAGACTGTCGGGTGAATGCCACCCCTGCCGTGTTCATTTCCCTGGATTCCTAGGCCAGGCCCTGGAGGTGCAGCCAGGTGCCCTGGAGGCCGTGTGCCCCAGCCTCTGCCACCCCGACACCCCACGGGGGGCGGGTGACATCTGCCTTCACAGAACCTTCCTTTCCACCAGGGCGGCCCAGCTAGAGGAGGGGTCGGCACTGTGCGGGGAGGTGAGCGGAAGCAGCGTGGTGGTGGGGTTTTGCCAGTGGGTATTTCTGTTTGAGAGGCTCGAGGGTGACAGTCCCGGGTCGGTGTCCAGGGCAGGCTGAGTGGCCAGGCTGCGCGGGTTGCTGGCAGGGAGAGTCAGGAGCCTGCTGGCTTCCGCCTGCTTCCGAGCCGCGGAGACGTCATTAGCACTCGGGCAACACAGTCTTTAAAGACGGCGTTTCACAGTCCGCGTCTTGCGTACGTCACCGCCTCAGAAGGAGTCCCCGTGCTGCCGCATCACCCCAGCCCTGGCGGCTCTTCTGCCTCCTGCAGGCGCCTCCCACACGGGCACAGCTTCTCACTCCTTGGGGTGCCCCAGGGCTCGTGCCCATCGGTGGCTGAGCAGTGTGCCCTGCCCAGAGCCACGAGTCTCCTCCCCAGGGCCGCTGTGCCCTCTTCTGCCCCCAGCAGCGTGGAGTTTCCAGTGTCCCCCCTTCTTCACGACACGTGCTATTGTCATCTCTCCTGAATTCCAACCCTCGGCCCTGCTGCGCCCTGCTGCGCCCTGCTGGCAGCCCCGAGGACCAGGGCCACAGCGTGTTCTGTCCAGTGCTCTGGCACTTCCTGACAGCTGCGACCTTTGCCTGTTGCTGAGTTCAGCCCTGTCGCTCTGCTGTGGACCACAGTTGAATTGTCCGCAGGAGAGCCTCGCTGGCGGGTGGCCTGTGTGAGCTCTTCCCGGGCCTGGCGTCCTGTCCATTCTCTCGACTGTGGCCTCGGACCCTGGCGCCTCCCACCCCCGCGGGTGCCAGGGCCCGCTGTCCGGTGCGCAGCGTGCCACCACCCACACCCCTCCGCCAGCTCTGTCGCCGCAGCACTCATGCGTGCGACCCTGCGGGCTCAGCAGACTGACCGCCCGCTGGCTGGCTCGGTGCTCACTTTCCACCCCTGCCCCTCCACTGCGCCGCCCGCAGACTCGGAGAGGAGGGGAGAGGAGCTGGTGAGCGAGCGCACAGAAGCCTTCACCATCGCCCGCAACCTCCTCACTGCCGCTGCGGACGCCATCGAGCGGGTCATGTCGTCCTACAAGGAGGTAGCTGTGCCCGCCCCCCGGCCCGCGCGCCGTCCACCCCACGGGCTGGGCCTGAGCAGCGCGCCTCCCGCAGGTGACGGAGCTGGCTGGCTACACGGCCCGGGTGCACGAGATGTTCCAGGTGTTCGAGGACGTCCGCCACTGCCGCTTCAAGAGGCCGGGGGAGCCGGAGGATGCGCAGGCGCGGGCCAGGGCCTTGGTGCGGCCAGGGGTCCGCGTGGAGGGACCTCTGCAGATCCGAGGTAAGGGCGCAGCTGCTGCGCCCCAGCCCCACCTCAGGCACCTCCCGTCCCTCCGGAGAGTCGGGTCTCAAGCGGTGCCACCACCCTCCCCATGCCCCCGCTCCCCTGTGCCAAGGCCTGAACTTCTCTTTGGAAAAGAGGGGGGTCACTTGCCACGCAAGACAGTGAAAGAAAGTTCAAAACCACAGTGGCGGCCCGCGCAGATGGCTGCAAGGCAGGGTGCCCCCCCCCCGGCATTGGGTGCCGAAGGCCAGAGCTTTAGCCTAAGCCCTCCCAGAGCACAGTGCCCTCCAGGCCCAGGGACCCCGGATCACTCAGCAGCATGGTGTTGGAGTGTGGGGGGGCGCCAGGAAGGGCACAGGGATGACCACACGGGACCCAACACAAGGCAGAGCGCCCCAGCCCCCCACCACGTCTCTCTGCAGGCCAGGTGGTGGATGTGGAGCAGGGGATTGTCTGTGAGAACATCCCCATCATCACGCCCGCCGGAGAGGTGGTGGTGGCCAGCCTCAACATCAAGGTGAGTGCGGAGTGTGAATGGGACAGAGGCAGGCGGGCCTCTCGCTAACGCTCAGCCCTTGGCATCGGCCAGGGCCCCGCAGCAGCTGGGCAGGGCTGCCGAGACCAGCCCTCCCCCGGGCCTCGGCCCCTCCCCTCGAGAAGGGGCGTGGCCCACGCACACCATGGACGCGGGGGTGCCAGGCGGATGCAGGGAGCAGACCCGCTGCGCCCCACGCCCTGCAGGTGGAGGAGGGCACGCACCTGCTCATCACCGGCCCCAACGGCTGCGGCAAGAGCTCCCTCTTCCGGATCCTGGGGGGGCTCTGGCCCACCTACGGTGGGGTGCTCTACAAGCCACCACCCCAGCGGATGTTTTACATCCCTCAGAGGTGAGCCCCAGCTAGCCACCGCGCGGCCCGACGCCAGGTAAAGCTCAGAGCCTGAGGGGTGCGCAGGCTCGGGTGCCCACGTGTGCCCACAGGTGGGGGCACGTGGGGTGCAGGGACACGGCACGTGGGGCACGGGACGCATGATGGCATGCATGCATGGGCGTGGGCTGGGGGCAGATGCGTGCGATGGGGTGAGCGTGGCCCAGAACCACAGGGAGCCTGTGGCAGAGCGTCAGGACGTGGGTCGGCCTTCCTCACTGGACACATGACCCGCCCGCAGGCCCTACATGTCCGTGGGCTCCCTGCGCGACCAGGTCATCTACCCGGACTCGGTGCAGGACATGCGGCGCAAGGGCTACTCCGAGCAGCACCTGGAGGCCATTCTGGACACGGTGCACCTGCTGCACATCCTGCAGCGGGAGGGAGGTAGGCGAGCGGCACCCTCGGCGCGCTCCTTGGCAGGCAGCCTGCACCTGCCTGGCCCAGGGGCTGTGGATGACCCCAGTCTCCCGGAACCCAAAGTGCTGGGTGCCTGGGCCAGTCGCGCCTGCAAGAGGCCTGGCCTCAGCACACGCCCTGTGCTGGGTCAGCGCACCGGGGGTGGGGCGCAGCAGGGACAGGCGGAGAGGGCACCACCCTGTGTGGGCTCCGCAGCAGGGGCGGTGAGGGTCCAACCCTTGGAGGATCCAGTGGGCCAGGCAGGGAGCCACGGCTTTCCCTAGTGAGGCAGGGGCTTTGGCAGACTTTGGAGGGTGGGAAGTGAGTTCCGCATTTCAGGAAGAGACAAGCCAAGGGCCGCAGGGCAGCCAGAGGCGGGGTGAGGACAGAGGCCATGCGGAGGGCGGGCACACCCAGGTTTCTGATGGGAACCTGAGTGAGAGGCCTCCCGGGCTGGACTGTGGCAGGCGGGGGCCTGTGCCCGGCCTTGTCGAGGTAGGTGGCAAATGCCCACAGGACCTGGAGGAGCGCGGGGGTCTGGCTCCGGTTTTAGCAGTGACATCTGGGAGACAGGGCTACCGTGCTAGGCAGCTGGCCCGGAGCTCAGACCTTGCACTTGAGAGCGTGGGCAGCCACGTAACCAGCAGAAGCACCCAGGCCTTTGGGGACGGAGGGTGCGGTGGGAGGCTGCCAGCAACAGGCCTGTTGCGCTGACTGAGACGCCACCCTGGGGCTGGGCAGAGCCATCTGGTGCCCAGTGGCAGTGCTGTCGGGTGGTGGCGTGGTGCCCACTGGGCTGCGGGCACATGCTGGCCGGGGCAGCCCCACACCGGGGAATGGGGCAGGCTGTCGCCCGCTTCTGGGGCCAGGACTCTGCGTTTCGGCGTGGGCAGGGCGGGTTCCTCGCGAGCAGGAGGCAGCCCGGCCCAGCTGCGGGCTCAGGGGTGCCTGCGTCTGGCCCGAGTCCGCACGTCGTCTCCCCTCGGCGCGTGTGCGCCGGGACCCGCTTTGTTTCTGGCCAGGCCCCTCTGACCTCGTCCGGGTGGATGAGCCCGGCACACACCCGGTCTCCAGAGGCCCACGTGTCTCGTTTTCATTAGCATTAAAGTGCTGCCCACAGGCGGGCATCCCGGCACCCTCACTGCCTGCCCAGCCCTCTGCTGCTGTCTCCCGGCCCTCGTTGAGTTAAACAGTGCGCTTACCCTCTGCCCAGGCTGGGAGGCTGTGTGCGACTGGAAAGATGTCTTGTCGGGGGGTGAGAAGCAGAGAATCGGAATGGCCCGCATGTTCTACCACAGGTGAGTGACGTGCCCAAGGTGCTGCCACCTGGGCCAGAAGCAGAGAGCGTGGGGCACAGTGGGAAGGCAGGCGGGCCACCTGGGTAAGGGGCACCACAGCACCAGGAGGCCTGGCCCCGTCCAACCCACCGGCGGAGCTGGGCGCCTAGGAGGCTAATCACCCAGATCAGGCAGGCTCAAAGCTGCGCCCGGGCCGGGCCTCCGCCTCAGGGCTCCTCAGCCTTGCCCCATGGCCCTCCCCTCAGGCCCAAGTACGCCCTCCTGGACGAGTGCACCAGTGCAGTCAGCATCGACGTGGAGGGCAAGATCTTCCAGGCTGCCAAGGATGCAGGCATCGCCCTGCTCTCCATCACCCACCGGCCCTCGCTGTGGTAGGCGCCCCGCTCCCCGCTGGGATGGAAGCGCGGAGACCCTGCTAGGGCTAGGGAGACCCTGCTCAGAGGCCTGCCTGTCTGCCCCCGCCCCCCGGCCAGGAAGTACCACACACACTTGCTGCAGTTCGACGGGGAGGGCGGCTGGAAGTTTGAGAAGCTGGACTCGGCAGCCCGCTTGAGCCTGACTGAGGAGAAGCAGCGTCTTGAGCAGCAGCTGGCCGGCATTCCCAAGATGCAGCAGCGCCTGCAGGAGCTTTGCCACATCCTGGGCCGAGGCCCTGCCGCCCTCCAGGACGCCACCACTTGACCGAGCCTTGCCTGCGCCCCGCCCCAGCCCTCAGATCACATGAAGGAAACCACCCCACCCTGCAGCCCTGCTCCAGGCCCACCCCGCATGCCCGTCGTGCCTTCTAGGCCTTCCTGCCCCAGGCCGAGCTGCCAGGACAACCCCATGGCAGCCGCGCACTGCCCGTGCTCAGCCTTGGGCTAGCACACGTGGGAGGCCCGCCCGAGGGCCAGCCCTTCTCACCCCGCCCCTGCCGCCCCCACCCCCACCCCCACCCCCGGCAGAGCTGTGACCTGGGCAGGGTAACTGAGTCCTTTATTTTCTTGGTGGTAGGTGGGAGAGGGGCTCAGGTGGCCCCAATCCTGACCCCACACCAGAGCCATTGAGCGGCGGGGGTCGAGCCCCCACACCGCCAGCCAGTCTGTGCCGAGCCTCGCATCTGTGGGGCTCCTCCTGTGACCAAGTCCCCGGTCCTGCCTCTTCAGACCCTCGGAGACCCCGCCCCTCCCTCCAGGGCCACACGGCAGGCATAGAAGCAGCCACTTGGCCAGGGTGCAGTCCCACCCTCTCCTGCAGGCATCCCGAGAGCCCTCGGAGAAAGCTGCGCTAGGCTTACCAGGAGCCAGGAAAGGAGGAGCCCTGCCGCAGGCTAATTGATGGCATTCCTGTGTGTGACGGTCGCCCTCGCCAGCCAGGGAGCCGTCCCCGCCCCGTCCTCCCGTGGGTGGCCCAGCCTGTCACCCTACCAGCCTACACTGCCAGCTGCCACCAGCGCCCGGCCGGCCGAAGGGAGATGGGTGCTGGCACTGCCAGCTCAGTGCCAAAGAGGGGTCAGCCAGGGAGGCGCCTCTGCCCAGCCAGCCCCTGCCCGGGAGGGAGACCCCGCTGCCGCCGTGTGCCTTTCTGGGCCCTCCGCCCTCGGCTGGGAGCCACCCTCAGTCCTCTCAGTAAAGATGTCGCAGAAACTGCAGCCTACTCCGGCCTCTTGGTCTTCGATGGGAAGGGCGGCAGGTGGGAGTGGGCAAGGAGCCGGCCTCGCTCCAAGACCTGGGGTAATCTCTACCCCTGCACACCCAGAGTGCGGATGGGAGCATCGCCCCCTGCCAGTGGGGAGGGGAGTTCAGCCACCCCATTTCGCAAAAGCACCCATGGTGCCTGAAGTGCTTGGGTGCGCGGGAGGGGCCTGTGCCCAGTCCTTGTGGCAGTGGCTGGACAGCAGGGAAGGACACTAAGCCACAGAGCGGGTGGGGGCAGCGAGGAGGGCAGGGGCTGCCTTGGCCCCGCCAGGTGCCAGGCCCGCAGGAAAGGGGCAGTGCACGGGCCAGAGGCGCACACAAGGGTCCCGGCAGCTCTGGGCCTCCTGAGCCAGACGCGGGATGTGGAGGCCAAGTGCAGGGGATGGGAGGCCCGGGCCGGCTCCGGCGCCCTGGAGAGCCTGGAAGAGTGTGGAGTCGCAGGGCACTACCCGGGCACCCTTAGCATGGTGGTGGGGGCGCTGGGAGCCACACAGGCCCGTGTGGGGTCTTCACACAGACCGTGTGTGGCAGCCCGGTCGGCAGGAGCTAAGCAGGGAAGCGAGCCAAGCGTCCACCCCCAGGACAACGCAGAAGCGGGAGCTGGTTGAGCTAGAAAAAAATGTGCTTCCTGCACGGGGGGGGGGGGGGGGGCGGGGGGCGCAAGATGGGTGCTGAGGAGGAGGCTGGACAGACCGTGGCGGCAGGGCGTGCGCCTCCAGGAAGCAAGCCGGGCAACCTGCAGAGATGGCCGAGAGCCTGGCCGGGATGAGAGAGATGGGAGGCTGCGGGTGGACTGCTGGCTCAGCGCACAGGCGAGGAATGGGCTGGGGGTGCCCAGAAAGGTGAGGACAAAGTCTCCAGGCTTGGAACGGGTAGGCATGGAGGGGTCCGGAGACTGGCAGTGGCGCCATTGAGCCTGGGCGCGGTGGGGTCAGGGGCACCCTGTGAAATCTGGACCACCTGTGGGCAGGACGGAACAACTCGGGGCAGGCCACGCGACAGCCAGGAGAGGAGGAGCGTGGGCTGCGGGGGTGGCACCAAGACCCCCATTTCCCTGAAGTTGGAGGTGAGGGTTCGTTCCCGACCCAGGCAAAGGTGGCAGGCTTGGCAGCCTGGGGTTGTCACCTCATGCCAAGGCCACAGTCATCCTCTTGTTGCTCTTTACGGTTCCCCAGCCGGGCCGGTTCTGTGGTCCGCCCGCCCTAACAGGCACAGGTGGCAAGTGGCAGCAAGTCCCACCCAGAATGCAGTTAGTGGGGAGGATTGCTCCCGGGCAAAGCAGAAGCTAGTGTTAGCAATGGCGAGGGCCTCGGTGACTGAAAGGGGTCACACGCCCTGCACGCATGTGCAGCTGCCTGATGAGGGAGTGCAGCGCACGGGACACAGCCAGTGAGTCGCCTCGCCACGGTACTGATGCCATCTTGCTGGAGTTGGGCACTCAAGAGCTCAAGTAGGTAAAACGAGAAAGATTTTCAGAGCATCGGACAAATTTGGTCAATCGACAGTCAAAACAAGAGACTTCTCGTGCATCTCAAGTCCACCTTGAACCGTGACTGAACTGAATTTCCGCAAATCCTAAAGCAATTGGTATCAGACAGCTCCTCTTCTCCAGCTGCAAGAGAACAAGATCGGAAGTAACTACCGCTGCTATTAAGTCTACTCATCGTATTTGAAGGCTTGACGTTAAGAGTACACTTTGAAATACTTCACGCGCCCCAGAAGAGTGAGGATGAAAATCAACACGGTTGGAGCTGGACAGCAGGAGGGTGTCTGTTGCCAAGCACTGCTTCTGCTAAGCTGTGCACCCCTCAAGCTCAGGAAGTCAGAAAACCACAGTCGAGTGAACAGAAAAAAAGTAGAAAGGAAATCACAAAGGTAATTAAGATTCATAAAATGGACAAGAAGAGCAATAAAAGCAAAAGCGGGCTCTTTGGAACAACTGAAATAGACAGGCCTCTGCGGAGCGCGACGCAGACAGCAGCCCGCCGAGAGGAATGGAGCGAGCTGCAGCGCCTGGTAAGATGCCACCCCCGCAGCACCATGAGGCCGCCGCTGGGGCCGACATGCGAGGGGGAACGGGTTCGCCCCCCGGGAATGAAAGGAGCACGCTCCAAGAACATTCTAGAAGGTGGAAAACAGGTGGGGAGCACTAGGCAATTTAGGAGCCCGGAGCAAAGTCTTCAAACACCGTAGGGCAGCAAGAACTGTGGGCAGGACTGTCTCAGCGGGAAGCCGTGTGCTGTGTCGCCGAGAGGGCCGGCCTTCAGGTCCGCTTCGTGCCACACCAGACTTCTCCCGCTGGGTTACAGAAGGGCTGTGGAAATGGACATGAAAGCCGCACGAGAGAGCCTTGCTCCCGCGAATGGCAGCACTTAACAAGTCTACCAGTAGCAGGCATTGGATGCCAAGGAGCCGGTGGGCACTCCCCAAGGCCGGGCACTCCCGGCGCGAGCACTGCTGTCTACCCTTGCTGTCCTCGGGGTGCCCCGCAGGGGTCTCTCGCAAAATGATTCTCGTCACGCACCAGGTGGCTCACTGCAACGCTGGCAGCAGTAGGCAGAAGCCAGAAGTGACGCAAATGTCCACAAACAGGAGGATCCATGAAGTATGCTGCAGCCACGTGACGGAGAGGCATTGGCAGCCAGAGTGATCAGACGCAGCGGCACGCAGCCGCTCGGGCATGTCGGAGACAAGACGCGCAGCGGGAGCGACAAAGTCCAGAAAACGCATCTCATGGCGTCCTTTGATGGAAAGTTTGAAGCATCACATAGGGGTGAGCCCTGTTGGGGCAAATATAAAGAGATGCGAGGAATGGACAGTGCTTGGCCCCCGGTGGCGCAGCGGTCTGATGCACAGCACTCGGACGCTGCCTCAGCCCCTACAGCGCTACTTCGACTGCCGGCCAGGGAGGGCCCACAGGGTGCGGCGGACCTCGCCTGTCACCCCGCTGCCCCCACGGCAGTGGGCTTCATCCATCCACCTGTTCTGCTCCCCGCTTCATCTCCGGTGAATCCTCTCACCGCGCTGCGCCTCTGGCCTGTGCCCCAGCTCTGGATGCACAAATAAATGACTAAATCTTTCAGAAAGGACAGCGCTTACGCCTGCCATGGGGGAGGAGAAAGAGCTGCTAGAGCTGCCTCGCAGGCAGGAGAGCACTGGCTACCTGCTGACGAGGGCACTGGAGTGAGTGTGTGTGGTGTGACCATCTCACCCCACACAACTGACGGTCAGTCTTTCACACTAAGAGCTTGCATTACATGGAAAGGCCATTGTCTGTCAAAAAAGGAAGACTACGGAGTGACTTAATCTGGGTTTTCCCTACCGAATTTCAGAATAATCACATAAAGTTAAAAGACTTTACACTCATAAGTTTGAAACTTAGACAAAATGGGGGCGTTCCTGCAAAAACATTGTCTATCAAACATTGGCTCAGGGCCTCCCGAATGGGGCCAGGGTGAGGTCTCAGTGCCATCACACCACACGCCAGCCACCGTGGCCTGACTTTGAGCCCCGACCAGGGAGTGACCCCAGGGCGCAGCAGACCACTGCTGTCTCCCCGCTGCTCCCCCAGCCTCCAGTGTCAGTGAATCTGCCTGTTGTGCTCCCCACTCTGTCTCTGGGGGATCCTCTCTCACACACGCACCCCTCTGACCTGCATCCCAGCTTTTGAATGCATAAACAAATAAATCTTAAAAAAAATTGACGCAGAGAAAAGTGCATCCCAGGACCTGCATGGGATCTCCAGGGAGCCAAAACGATTCTATAAAAGCAGAACAATATGGAATGAGTCACCCTTCCTGGTTTCAAAACTTAGTACAAGTTGCCGGCGTTCGACTGTGTGATGCTGACAGAAAGACCGGCAAGCGGCATGGTGAAGCCAAGCAGACCGCCCAGAGAGAACCCCGCTGGCACGAGCAGATGCTCCCGCAAGGGCGCCGGAAACCACGTGGTGGGGAAAGGGTGTTGGAAAGAAGCAAAAGAAGACGCGGGAAACCGGGTATCTGGACCCCGAGGGTCCCGGGCCGAAAGGAGGCTTTCCCATCTGCGCCTGCGCCCGCGCCCGCTCTGCCCGCCTGTGTCGCCATGGCTGCCTGGGCCCAGTGCTCACAGGCCTGTGTAACTGCGACGCCCACGCCGAGGCGGCATAAACGCTGGGGAGGAAGCTGGGCTGTGACCTGACTCAGCATTAAAGGCCTGTGAAAACCTAGCAAAGCCTCCAAAATTATCTTATCGTCTGCGGGAACCGACAGTGAAGCTACCCAGCCTGGGAAGGTTGCAAACCATGTGCTCACAACACATACAGAAGCTAAGTCCAAACAAAGACCTAACATAAGCATAACGATAAAACTCCAGGAAGAAAATATATGAGGAACTCTCCTGACATTGGCCTTAGCGACGACTTCTTGGAAATGATGTCAAAAGCAAGCAAAGCAAGAATAGACAAACTATTTCTTTAAAGATTTATTTGTGCACACAGAACTAGGGCACAGGCCAGAGGCGCAGGGGTGGCGAGAGGCTTCCCTAGAGACAGAGCGGGGAGCAGAACAGGCAGATGGACTGAAATCCACTGCTGAGGGGAGCAGCGGGCGGTCAGGAGAGGGCTGCCGCGTCCGGGGGGTCACTCCCTGGCTGGGGATCGAACTCACGCTGGAGTGACTGTAGCTTCTCAGTGCTGTACTCTAACCCACTGCACCCCCAGCAGGGCCCTCCATCAAACCTTGAAAGTGTTGTGCAGCCACAGACACAATCAACAGGGTGATCACGAATGGGAGAAAATAGCTGCAAGAAGAAAAGTCAAAAAAAAGAAAGAAAACTTGAAAATCGTAGGTTTGATAGAGAGTAGTCGTCACACTATGTCAACAATACAACTCAACGACAGAAAGTGAGATAACCTAATTCGGAAACAGACGGAGGGCTTGAGCAGACACTGCAAAGATGGCACGCGCAGGCCAGAAAGCAGCAGCGAGCACAGCAGGAAGCAGCCCTCACCGGAAGTAGCCCTCACAGCCACGGTAACGGTGACTAGTGAACAAAACCCAGAAAATATCAAGCGCTGGTGAGGGCGTGGAGGAATCGGGGCCTCGTACCCACTTTGGCGGGCCGTATGGCGTGACTGCCACAGACAACAGGCCAATGAGGTAAAAACAAAATGGCGCTCAGTCCACCAGTCCCCTCCTGGGTCTGGCTCCAGAAGAACCAGAAGCAGAGTTGTTCAGGTTGTTCACAGTGGCCAAGAGGCAGGAGCAGCCCATGTGTCCATTGGCCAGGAAATGGGTGCAGGAGGTGTGGCAGAGGGAGGGTCACTCAGCCTTTGCACGGGCGGGAGGTCCTGTCACGTGCCACACGTGGATAGAGGAATAAGCCGGTCACAGAGCAGTGATTCTGTCAAGCCACCAGGCAGCACTCAGCCAGGAGGACTGAGGCTCTTTATGGACGCCGGTGGGCCCAGAGGAGCGCTCTGTCCCCAAGTAGCTAGGTTACAGAGTACGTGTTGGTTAAAGCAAGGGGGACGGTCATCTGGGAACGCTGGACTCAGGGTGCAGGTGGCCTTCAGGGTGCTCAGCGGTGGTTCCCTGAAATTTTCAGTCCACATGTCCCTGCTTGAGCTAATCAACAGGTCAGCCTGGCATTGTCCGCCTCTTGGGGAGCTGAAGTGGTCCAAGTCACAAAAACAGAAAGTAAAGTGACCAGGCCCTTGGGAAAGGGGAGATGGGTTTCAGTTTTGCGAGATGAACAGTCTGGAGACGGTGCCATGTGTATTGAACACTGAACGGTCCGCCTGAAAACGAAGGCGCTAAACCTTCACTGTTTTCTTGCCTGAAAAAAAAAAAAAAGACTGACTCAAGAAGAAACGCAAAGAGTCCCATGATTACTTCAAAAATTGCAGCAGGAGTTTAAAATGTATGAAGGGACAGCTGAGACTACGAAAACGTGGAAGGTCTCAGTGGTTTTGCAGATGGTTCTCCCGGAAATGCCGCACCCCCGACTCGTGTGAAGCCCATCCACAGACTCGTATTTGAAGCAAACTTCACCTTGACAAACTGGAGTTTAGCCCAGAAAATGCGTCTGGGAAAGGCATTTGAAAAAGTCCACAGCCATAGGAACTGTGTGGACAGCAGGAGCGTCCACTGCGTCCACTCGCCAGGAGGGCATCGCCGGAAGGGCATCGCTGGCTCGCACCTGCTCCGACCAGGTGCCCAAAGCTGGTCCTTGGCCGTGCCAGCCGGAGCCAGCAGAGGGCAGTAGTGCCCGCCCTGAGCCGTCGGGCAAGGGGGCGGGCAGGGAGGGCGGGCGGCTGGATGGGTTGGGCTGGGCGATTGCATTGTGGGGAGGGAGGCCCAGGCTCTGCTGGGACACACGCCTGGCACCGTCAGCTGCTCCCCGGCCCCTGCCATCGGCCGCCCAGGTAGGCAGCAGCTGGGGGCAGGCATGGACATAAGGTGCAGGGGCGTGGGTGGGGGTGCTGCCTGGGGACACACGGGGTCCAGGAGAAACCTGAGCGCGAGGGCTGACTGGCCAGGTGGGGCAAAGGCCGTGGGGTCCCGCACCAGCCTGGCCGCAACATCTCTGGCTGTCTGGGGGCCTCGAAGGGGTCGCCCTGCAGCTGCGTCGGAGGAGCCCGCTTCTGCCCCCACTAGCTGTGGCAGACACAGGGTAGGAAAGCTGCCCACTTGGTGCCCCGCCCCCACAGCCACCCAACCGGCCCAGCCAGGTGTCAGCCCTGCCGCTGCCACCCAGCCTGGGGAAGGCAGGGCCTGGCCCAAGCGCGCAGCCCCTGCGCCTCGGGCCCCGAGCAGCCCCACCAGACGGTGCCCGTGAGGGCTGCAGCGGGGCAGTTACCTGCCAGCCGCCCCTTTGCATGGCTGTTGCCCAGGGCAGGTGGGGGGCACAGCCAGCCGGCAGGCCCAGCCTGAGGCTCAGGGCCGAGTCCTTGCAGGCTGCCCCTGCGCCCCTGTGGCCCAGCCCCAGCATCCTCTGCTGGCCCTGGCCCTGCCACCACGCTGTACCTGGTGTGACCTTGCCAGCCCCCAGGGTGGCCGGGGTGGGGACTGCCCGGCCACGTCCTCTCTGGCCAGTCTCGTTCTCAGCCAAGGGGTGGGGGCCTGCGGGTAGGGGAAGAAGTTCTCCGGGGCGCGCTGCCTCTGTCAGCACCTCCCCTGCCCCCACCCGGACAAAGGCAGGCATTGAGGCCAGCCTGGCACTGGCCAGGCACCAAGGCTACCAAGGCTGAAGCTGGCATGCAGGGGCTCAGGCCCCGACCCTCCCTAGGGGCACCGTGGCCTGCCCCCTGCCCTGCACAAGGACCCGGGCGGACATGGGAGTGGGCTATGCTGGCATAGGGCGGGGCTGGCTGTGTGAAACTCTCCTGCCGCTTCGCCCCCAGACCCGGGGTATCTCTTTGGGTGTGGGGAGTGACAGGGAGCCCCCTGGCCACACAGCCCTGGTGGGATAAGTGTGCCCAACAGTGGGTCCCGGCCTGGGCCTCTGGACAGAGGGGACATTGTTGGGGTGGAGGAAGGGCTGCCTTGGCCCGGCCACTACTGACAAAGCTGCCAGCTGTGGTGGAACCCTGCCGCCAGGCCTTGCCCCCCGCCCTGCCTCCCCCCCCCCGGCCTGTGTGAATGGGGCCGAGCCCCGACTGTCTCCCTCCCACTCAGGACAATGACCCCCGCAGCCATCTTGTCCCCATCACCACTGTCCCAGGGCGGCTGAACTGAGAAGACTCCTCTGCGCTGCTGTGCTTGGCGGTAAGCATGCGCATCCCTGGCACCCAGAGCTGGCCCTGCAAGGGCCGGGCAGGTGGAGCGGCACAGGAGCTGGGGCTCAGGGCTCCCCCTGCCCCCCCACCCGCAAGCCCCTGGCACTGCTGCCTGGCGATAGCACAGCCCGGAGGAAATGGCCCTGTCCAGCGGGGCCTGGCCTTCCCGCCTGTGTCCCCAAGATAAGGCCCCGGGCCCCAGCGGCGTCCGGCATGCGCCGCACGCGCCCAGCCAGCAGGCCCGAAGGTCTGGTTTCCTTCCCCTCGTCTATGGCTCTGCGCCTGGAAAGGGGGGACCCCAGAGCCAGGGTTCTGTCGTGTGTCTGCCCCTTCATGTAGGCCTGGCAGGGCCCTCAGCTGTGGCTGCAGCTGCGGGGCTCCCCGATGCAGGTGGGCTGGGGTGCAGGGAGACAGCCCGTGCCCGCTCTCCCCTCGGGAGCCTCTTTCTGGCCCCTCGCTTTGTAGCTCGCCCCTGACCGCGGCCCCTCCCCAGCCAGGCTCTGGGGGACAGGCCTCCCCCACAAGCCTGCAGCCCAGCCGGCTCCAGCGCTGCCCCTGGCCACCTCTGGACCCACCTCAGAAGCGCTGACTACGGATCTGTGGCTGCCTCAGTTACTCACTGGCTGTCCCGCGTGCAGCTCTTCCAGGGCTGCCCAGGGTGCGTCTTCTCCCCCGGTGCTAAACGGTGCTACGTCCCTGCCAACAGGCTTTCTTCACACGCCTCTGAGCGGCCCTGCCCGCCTGCCCGTTCCCTTCACTGAGCACTGCCCGCCCGCTTGCTGCTGTCCGCGGTGTCTTGTCGCATCGCTGCCCCGTCAGTGGTCCTCAGTGCGCTCGGCCCACGTCGGATAGGAGAGAAATTCTGCCCCCCTTCCTGCCCGCTCCTGTCTCCCTGGCGCCCTCCACCTCTCCTGCCCGCCCCCTTTCGAGGTTTCCCTCCAGTCCTCCTACGGCGGTCCCGCGATGGCCCCCTGGCCTCGCTTCGGCCCCTGCCTCCTGGTCCTGCTGCTGCTGGCGCGCCCACCCCCGCGCCCGGCCCGGGCACACCGCTTCTCAGCTCCCAACACCACCTTCAACCACCTGGCACTCGACCCGGCCAGCGCCACCCTCTACGTCGGGGCGTCAAACCGCCTGTTCCAGCTCGGCCCTGAGCTGCAGCTGCAGGCTGTGGCTGTCACGGGCCCCGTCCTCGACAGTCCTGACTGTGTGCCCTTCCGTGACCCAGCTGAGTGCCCGCAGGCCCAGCTCGTCGACAATGCCAACCAGCTGCTGCTGGTGAGCAGCCGGGCCCGGGAGCTGGTGGCCTGCGGGCAGGTGCGGCAGGGCGTGTGTGAGAAGCGGCGCCTTGGGGACGTGGCCGCGGTGCTGTACCAGGCCGAGGACCCTGGCGATGGGCAGTTCGTGGCTGCCAACACGCCGGGAGTGGCCACGGTAGGCCTGGTGGTGGCTGTGCCAGGGCGCGACCTCGACCTCCTGCTTGTGGCCAGAGGCCTGGCGGGCAAGCTGTCCGCTGGAGTGCCACCGCTGACGGTGCGCCAGCTGGCGGGGCCGCAGCCCTTCTCCAGCGAGGGTCTGGGCCGCCTGGTGGTGGGCGACTTCTCCGACTACAACAGCACCTACGTGGGCGCCTTTGCCGACGCCCGCTCAGCCTACTTCGTCTTCCGCCGCCGCGGGGCGCGTGCGCAGGCCGAATACCGCTCCTACGTGGCGCGCGTGTGTCTGGGGGACGCCAACCTCTACTCCTATGTGGAAGTGCCGCTCACCTGCCGGGGCCAGGGGCTCATCCAGGCTGCCTTCCTTGCCCCGGGCACCTTGCTGGGGGCGTTTGCCACCGGCCCGAGGGGTTCACAGGCGGCCCTGTGCGCCTTCCCCATGGCCGAGCTGGACGGCAGCATGGAGCGGGCCAGGCGCCTTTGCTACACAGCCGGCGGCCGGGGCCCCGGTGGCGAGGAGGAAGCGGCCGTGGAGTACGGCGTCACGTCGCGCTGCGTCACCCTGCCCCCGGTGAGTGGCCCCTGGCCCTTCCCTGGCTGCACCTCGTCTTGCCTGGCAGGCACGGAGCGGGCAGCTCCCCACTAGGCCCCCGTCTCCCACAAGCATGACCCTGACCTCGGCTTGAGGTGCCGGGAGGGCCACACGCCCTCTGTCACCGGGAGCTAGTGTCCCCTCCCCGTGGGGCAAGCTGCTCCTGCCCAGGCCGCCGACCGGATCACCCGGCCCCTGGTGCCCCCAGCCTCCCTGGCCCTGCCCACTAGCCTCGCTGGCTGCCCCGTCCTCTGGGACGGTCCCTCGGGCTCCGAGAAGGGGCCGTCACCTCTTTCGGCAATCGATTCCTTCCCTGCCCAGGATTCCCCCGACTCGTACCCCTGTGGCGACGAGCACACCCCCAGCCCCATCGCTGGCCGCTTGCCCCTGGAGGCCGCGCCTCTGCTGCAGCTCCCGCAGCCCATCAGCGCCGTCGCCGCCCTGAGCGCGGACGGGCACACCATAGCCTTCCTGGGGGACGCCCAGGGCCAGCTGCACAAGGTGAGGGCCTGTTGGTGGAGGGGCCTCGTGCTGGCCCGCTCCCAGATGGGCGCTGAGGAAGGGGTGGCCGGCGGCAGCTCTTCAGACCCAGCCTGGCCCCAGAAGTCCCCGAGGCGAACTCTTTCCTTTCTGTGACCCGCTCGTCCCCCCCCAGTTGCCCTCCTGCAGCAGCCGGGATCTGCCCGGCCCCACTTCCGCCCGCGCCCTGGGGAACAGCCAACCCCCCATCCAGCAGGAAGAGCTCTGCGGTGGCGGGGCGGCCCCCGGGGCCCCCGGCTGGGAAGCCAGCGCAGGGCCATCCCTGCCACGTCCTTGTCCCCAGGTCTTCCTCAACGGCTCCCAAGGCCAAGTGTACCACTCGCAGCAGGTAGGGCCTCCAGGCTCCCCGGTGGGCCCGGAGCTGCTGCTGGACAGCACGGGCAGCCATCTCTACGTCCTGAGCGCCCAGCAGGTGAGCGCTGCCCCGGGGCGGGGGCCCAAGGGCCAAGGGTCCACACCCACCGTCTGTGTCCCCGCTGCCCACCCAGGTGGACCGGGTGCCCGTGGCAGTCTGCCACCAGCTCCCTGACTGCACCAGCTGCCTGCAGGCCCGGGACCCGCTGTGCGGCTGGTGTGTCCTCCAGGGCAGGTGCGTGTGGGGCCTGCGCCAGGCCTGGGCCACGGGGGCGGGGAGGGGATGCTGGCGGGCTGAGACTGCCTGCGGCTCTGGAGGTGAAGACAGGGCCACTGCCAAGCCCTTCCAGCTGCCCGTCCCGAGCTGGAATCTGACCAGCGGCCCCTGCTGCTGCCTGCTCGTCCGCTGCACGCCGCACCTGCCTGCCAGGCCTCTGGCCGTGCGACAGGTGTCCCTGGCCACTCCCGCTTCCCTCCCGCCTGTGCTGCGCTGGAGGGCCCAGGGAGCCCGAAGTCCACCCTTCAGCCCCCAGCAGCCTCTCAGCCCTCCCACACAGCGCCCACCCGCACACTCCCCCTGCTAGCTGGGCCCCAGCTGGGCACCCCCGGCCAG
>NW_004567158.1:277052-284902 GCF_000260355.1 Condylura cristata
GAAGCCCGTGCGCCTGCCGCTGCGCGTGCACGTGGAGCTGCGGCCCCGCAGCAACCACGCCTGGGCCCGCGTGCAGGGCCTGGCCCAGAACCCGCGGCTCAGGTAGGCGCGGGCAGGGTGGGCGCTGCCCCTGCCCCTCTCCCTCCCCCTCCTTGCTGGCCCCCGACGCCTCCGCCTGCCCCCCAGGATGATCGTGGAGCTGCATCGGAAGGTCTCCAGCCTCATCGAGTTCCTGACGCAGAAGTGGGCTCTCCAGGAGGCCCGCGTCGTATCTTTCCCGCCTGAGGGCCGGGGCGCTGGGGGGACGGGGGCTGCCCCCAGGGCGTCCGTCTGCCGCTGAGCGCTGCCGCTTCCTTGACGCTGCGCTCAGCGGAAGGCCCTGGAGGGGCGGCAGCTGCCGGGCCCGGGCGCGGAGCACTGCGCGGAGAAGGCGGCGCTGCACCTGTTCCCCGGGGAGAGCTGTGCCGTGACGCCCCTGCCGGGCGTGGCGCGCGTGGTGCACTCCAAGGCCTTCTGCACCGTGCACTGGCAGGAGGGCGGCCGCTGCAAGCAGGGCGCCAGGGAGGCCCACCCGCTGCCCCCCGCCCAGATCCTGGGCATCCAGAGCGGGCAGGGCACGGCCAGGGGCCAGGTGAGGCACCCGCCGCAGCCAGTGCGGGCGGGCACAGCAGCCCCGCCAGTGGCTGTGGAGCTACGAGCAGGACAGCCACTGCCCGCACATCCAGGCGCTGCTGCCCGCCCACCGCCCCCGCGAGGAGCAGGGCCAGGTGAGGTGCCCGCACGGCCCGCTCTGCCCTGGCTCTGTCTCGCAAGCGCCCCCGCGCCAGTGCTGCTCTCCTCGCCCCAGGTGGCCCTGGCAGTGCCCGGCTTGCCTGGCCTGGCCGCAGACGAGTACTTGCACTGCGCCTTTGGGGGCCACGACAGCCTGGCCCACGTGGAAGGGGCCCAGGTGGCCTGCATCACGCCCCCCCAAGACCAGCTGCCGCTCAGCCCCCCGGGCACAGGTGAGGGCCCCAGGGCGGGGCGGGCGCAGGAGCCGCAGGCAGGGCTCACCGTCCGCCCCCGCCCCGCCCCCAGACCATGTCACCGTGCCCCTGACCCTGATGTTCGGGGACGTGCCTGTGGCCAGCACCAACTTCTCCTTCTACGACTGCGGCGCCGTGCAGGCCTTGGAGGCCGCCGCCCCGTGAGTGCTGGGCCCGGCCGCCCTGGGTGGGGACGCCCGGGAGCCCGCTGACGAGCCCCCGCCCCTTGCAGGTGCCGGGCTTGTGTGAGCAGCCCATGGCGATGCCACTGGTGCCCCCAGAGCAGTCGCTGCGTCTCTGGGGAGCACTGTCCGGAGGACGGGAGGATCATCTACAGCGTCCACGAGGTGGGTGTGTGCCCGCTGCGGGCAGCTCCGCCCGGCCCGCGCCTCGGCCCCCCAAGGGCTCAGGAGCCCCTTTCCCCAGGTGGAAGTTCAGGGCCACGGCCCAGGGGCTTGCCCCCAGGTCGAGGGCCTGGCAGGCCCCCCATTGGTGCCTGTGGGCTGGGAGAGCCGCTTGCTCCTGCGTGTCCGGAACCTGCAGCATTTCCGGGTGAGTAGGCCAGTGCGCGGGGCGGGGGGGGGGCTGCGTCACCACGCAGGGCATGCTCGGCGTGCAGGGCCTGACGCCCTCCTCCAGGGCCCGCCTGCCCCCTACCACTGCTGGCTGGAGCTGCCTGGGGAAGTGCGGAGGCTGCCAGCCTCCCTGGAGGAGGCGGCCGGAGACGGGGGCCTCATCGCCTGCCAGGCCCAGCAGGTGAGCGCCCCACAGCGTGGCCCCCCAGTTTGTGCTAGGACCCAGGGCTCCCCTTCTGCAGCTAGAGCAGGCACAGGGGGGCCGTGGGGGGACACGTGTGCTCTCTGCGGGCTGCTGCTGACCCACCCTCCCCCAACAGTTCCACCCCTTCATGGCCCAGCGGGAGCTCCCAGTGCCCATTTACGTCACGCGAGGCGAGGGCCAGAGGCTGGACAATGCCCGCTCTCTTCATGGTGCGCCTGGGGCTCCAGGGCAGGCGGGCAGGGTGGGTGGCAGAGGGGAGGGGCCTCTGTGACCGTGACCGCCGGTCTTCCCTAGTGACCCTGTACGACTGCGCCGTGGGCCACCCTGACTGCAGCCACTGCCAGGCCGCCAACGGGAGCCTGGGCTGCCGCTGGTGCGGCCACGACCAGCCGGCCTGTCGCTACGGGCCGCTGTGCCCACCCGAGGCCGTGGAGTCACTGTGCCCCACGCCCAGCATCAACACAGTGAGCCCCTCCCGCTGCCCCCGGCCACCGCCTGCCCCTTTGTCTGGGCCCAGCCTCAGGCCCGCCAGGCCTCGGCCGCTCGGCTGTCTGGGCACTGAGACCAGCCTGTACGCTCAGGGGCCCACCCGCTGCCCTTTCCCACTACAGGTAGAGCCCCTGACCGGCCCCCCAGAGGGCGGCTTGGCCCTCACCATCCTGGGCTCCAACCTGGGCCGGGGCTTTGCGGATGTGCGGGACGCCGTGAGTGTGGCCGGCCGGCCCTGCAGCCCCGACCCTGCTCTCTACCGCACCTCTGCCCGGTGAGGCCTCGCAGGTGGCTGGGGGGTGCTCAGTCAGGCCACCCAGGGAGAAGGGAGGCCTACAGTCAGGAAACGCAGGCCCTGGGCTGAGGCCTCGGGGGAGGGGCGCAGGGGCAGGTCCGGCGGTGCCGGAGGTGGCTGTGGCCCCCGGCTGGGGAGCAACTGCCCGGCTCTGCTCCCCAGCATTGTGTGTGTGACGTCCCCCGCCCCCAATGGCACCACGGGGCCCGTGCAAGTGGCCATCGAGAGCCGGTCACCTGGCATCTCAAGCCAGAACTTCACCTACCAGGTCAGCACCCGCCCTGGAGTGCTCCGTACGCAGGGCGCAGGGCAAGGAGAGGCAGGAAGGGGCGGCCCCAAGGCTTGCGGGCCGAGAGCGGAGGGAGGGCAGGCTGGGGCCGCGGAACGCTTGGCGGACACGGGCAGGCCCGCTGCCTGCACACGGGGCCTCCGCGCGCTGACCTGGACCTACATGCCTGCTGGAACTCCGCGGCCTGGGAGGAGTAGGCAGGGTGCGGGGGGAGGGGGGCGGTCTGGGGCAAGAGCTAGGGCTGCACACGGCCTCAGGGCCCGCTGCGGCCTGCCCTGCCCTAGGACCCTGTCCTGCTCAGCCTGAGTCCCCAAAGCGGCCCCCAAGCAGGGGGCACCCAGCTCACCATCCACGGGTGGCACCTCCAGACAGGAGGCAACGTCAGCGCCTTCGTGGGCAACCAGCCCTGCCCCATGTGAGTGCCTGTAGCCTGGCCCCTGCGCCAACCCTGCGGCTGGGGTGCCCTGTGGGCCTTGGGGCCCACATACAACAGGCGGAGGTGGGCTCAGGGCTCCAGGGCTCTCTGCCCTCACTAGGGGAGGAAGAACGAGCCTCTCGCGGGTGGGCCCAGCAAGGCCAGTGCCCAAGATGCCAGCCCCACCCTGCCCTGCAGCCAAGAGCCCGTGTGCCCCGAGGCCATCGTGTGCCGTACCCTGCCGCGGGCTGCCCCAGGGGAAGCAGATGTCCGCGTGGTCTTTGGCCAGGCCCAGCGCATGCTGCGCACCAGCCCCTTCCGCTACACCGCCGACCCCCAGCTCCTGGCAGCAGAGCCCAGCGTCAGCTTCCGGGGGTGAGCACACGGCCTGGGCGGCCTGCGCACCCCACCTGGGAGTGAAGCGGCCAGTCTGGCTGCCCCGCCCCCACCCCCTGACTGTTGGCCCGGGACAGGGGCGGACGGCTGATCCGAGTCAGGGGCGCTGGCCTGGACGTGGTGAGGCGGCCCCAGCTGTCCGTGTGGCTGGAGGTCCAGGCGGACTTACAGGCCCCAGCGTGGCCCCAGGACCCAGCCCCGAGGAGCTGTGGGGCTCCCGCCGAGCCCCCGCCGGCCTGCATCCGGCTGGAGGGAGGCTTGCTACAGGTGAGCCCAGCACAGCAGGCCGCCTGGTGACCCTCCCGCGCCCAGGGAGGGAGGTGGGCTGGTGCCCCCCTGCGCTGGGCAGCAGCCAGCAGGGGAGCCCCAGGGCGCCACCCACGTGCCTGCTCTTCGCAGTGCTCCACCGTCTGCTCCGTCAACTCGTCCAACCTCCTCCTGTGCCGGAGCCCCTCGGTGCCGGACGCCGCGCGCCCCCAGCGGGTCTTCTTCGCCCTGGATAACCTGCGCGTGGACTTCGCCAGCGCCAGTGGGGGCCAGGACTTCCTGTACCAGCCCAACCCCCGCCTGGCGCCCCTCAGCCGCGAGGGGCCTGCGCACCCCTACCGCCTCAAGCCGGGCCACGTCCTGGACGTGGAGGTGCGGGCTGGGGCCAGCGGGGGGCCGGGGGGGCGGCTGCGGACAGGCTGAGCCGCGGCTCAGGCGAGGCTGCACTGCAGGGCGAGGGCCTCAGCCTGGGCATCAGCAAGGAGGAGGTGCGGGTGCACATCGGCGACAGCGAGTGCCTGGTGAAGACGCTGACCCTCACCCACCTGTACTGCGAGCCGCCTCCGCGGGCTCCGCAGCCTGCCAACGGCTCTGGCCCCCTGCCGCAGTTCGTGGTGAGGCTGAGCCCTGGCCCAGGCGCGTGGCGGGGTGCCTGAGGCCGGTGCTCAGGAGCCCGCCCTCGCAGGTGCAGATGGGCAACATGCGGCTGGCCCTGGGCCCTGTGCAGTACGAGGCCGAGCCCGCGCCGCCCACCTTCCCCACCGAGGCGCAGGCGGGCCTGGCGCTGGGCGCCGGCGTGCTGATCGCGGGCGTGCTGCTCCTCACCCTCATGTACAGGTGAGGCCCTCGCCCGCCGCACACTGGGCAGAGCTCCCCGGCCGCTGCGGGGAAGAGGGTGGGTGGCCACCCCGGCGCTGACACCTGCTCCCGGCTGCAGGCACAAGAGCAAGCAGGCGCTGCGCGACTACCAGAAGGTGCTGGTGCAGCTGCAGAACCTGGAGACCGGAGTGGGCGACCAGTGCCGCAAGGAGTTCACAGGTAAGGCGGGAGCGCTGGGCGCGGGCCTGGCGGGCCCGAGTCCACAGCGGCGGATTCTCGGCCGCAGACCTGATGACCGAGATGACAGACCTCAGCAGCGACCTGGAGGCCAGCGGGATCCCCTTCCTGGACTACCGCACGTATGCCGAGCGCGTCTTCTTCCCCGGGCAGGGCGCCTGCCCCCTGCAGCCAGCTCTCGGGGGGTCCGGGGAGGAGGGGCACCGGGCCCCCGTGCGCCGGGGCCTCGCGCAGCTCTCCAACCTGCTCAACAGCAAGCTCTTCCTCCTCACGGTGAGGGCCGCGGCGGGCGGGCGGGGTGGGCCCGCGGCTTCCTGCCCTGACTGCCTCCCGCGGCCCAGCTCATCCACACGCTGGAGGCGCAGCCCAGCTTCTCCCAGCGCGACCGCTGCCACGTGGCCTCGCTGCTGTCCCTGGCACTGCACGGCAAGCTGCAGTACCTGACCGACATCCTGACCACGCTGCTCGGTGACCTGGCGGCCCACTACGTGCACAGGAACCCCAAGCTCATGCTGCGCAGGTGGGCATCAAGCTGGTGGCGCTGCCCTGCCGCCAGGCACCTCTGTACTGAGCCACTGGCCTGAGGTTGGCGGGCCCAGCGCCCCGAGGGAAGCGACGCCCTGTCCCCTGCCCCTCGCACCCTCTCCCTGCAGGACAGAGACCATGGCGGAGAAGCTGCTCACCAACTGGCTGGCCATCTGCCTCTACGCCTTCCTGAGGGTAAGAGGCGCCAGGCGCCCTGGCCTCCCCATGCTCCCTTGTGTGGGCAGCTGCCCGTGACCTCACTGACCTTGGCCCAAACTCCCTCAGGAGCCTGGGGACAGGTGGGAGGGGACCGAAAGAATGGGAAGGGCGGGAATGGCTTTCTGGGCTGCCCCCCGCCCCGCTGATGCCAGCCGCCCTGATGGCTGCAGGAGGTGGCTGGTGAGCCGCTGTACATGCTGCTCCGGGCCATCCAGTGCCAGGTGGACAAGGGCCCTGTGGACGCTGTGACTGGCAAGGCAAGGCGGACCCTGAACGACAGCCGCCTGTTACGGGAAGACGTGGACTTCCGCCCCCTGACGCTCATGGTGCTGCCAGGTCCCGGGGCTGGTGGGGCCACGGGCAGCACCATGGCGCAGCGCGTGCCCACGCGGGTGCTGGACACGGACACCATCACCCAGGTCAAGGAGAAGGTGCTGGACCAAGTCTACAGGGGCACCCCCTTCTCCCAGAGGCCCTCAGTGCACACCCTGGACCTCGGTGAGAGCCCGCCGGGGGCCTCCCAGTCCTCGCTGCGTGTGATGCTCAGCTGTGCCCGGCCCCAGCGCGCCTCTGGAGAAGGCAGGCTGGGCTGACCCCTGTCTGGTCCCGCAGAGTGGCGCTCGGGGCTGGCTGGCCACCTAACCCTGTCGGATGAGGACCTGACCTCAGTGACGCACAACCGCTGGAAGAGACTCAACACCCTGCAGCACTATAAGGTGCGGGGTGTGCAGGGACAGGGCTGAGGGAGGCCCCCAGCTCGAACCTGCCGGGAAGGCGCCCAGCCTCTGCTTTCCTCCACTCCAGGTCCCGGATGGAGCCACAGTGGGGCTTATTCCCCAGCTGCCTAACGGAGGCGCCGTCTCCCAGAGCCGAGCCCCGAGCTGTGCCTCTGGGGAGAGTGAGTCCTCGGCCCGTGCCCTCACCTGGACCCGGGGGCCCCTAGCATGCCACCACCTGGCCTGGGTTCCCCGCCCTTGCCAGACACTACCCCAAAGTCGGCGCTGAGCCCAGGGCGGCGGGGGCCGCAGCGTGTCCTACTCGGGAAGCTCTGGGGTCACGGCCGTCCCCTCACGCCGCTCCTCCCCCGCTTGGCCCGGCGTCCCCACCTGCCCTGGTCTGTGGCTTCATGGGCCTCGGGTGTTGCAGGGCACTGCAGGGCAGGGGTGGAAGACTGAGGGCTGGCTTCCGTGCCGTCAGACACCCCCATGTTGGAGGATGGTGAGGAGGGCGGGGTGCGCCTCTGGCACCTGGTGAAAGGTGCTGAAGAGCCAGAAGGGGCCAAGACACGGCGCAGCAGCCTACGGGAGCGGGAGCGGCAGCGGGCCAAGGCCATCCCGGAGATCTACCTCACACGCCTGCTCTCCATGAAGGTCAGCGTGGCCAGGGAGGCGGGCTGTCAGGAGAGCTCACCCGGGGGCCCACACTGAGCTGGGGAGAGGGCCTGGCTCTGGAGAGACAGAGGCGTGGCCCAGCTGCTGACCGTGCCCCACAGCCCTCCTCCCTCTCCTAGGGCACACTGCAGAAATTCGTGGACGACACCTTCCAGGCCATCCTCAGTGTGAACCGGCCTGTGCCCCTTGCCGTGAAGTACCTGTTCGACTTCCTGGATGAGCTGGCAGAGAAGCATGGCATCGAGGACCCCGAGACCCTGCACATTTGGAAAACGAACAGGTCTGGCACCTCACCGCCCTGCGCAGGGCGACCGGAACGAGCGGCAGCGTCGGGCAGGAAGCAGGCTGGCGGCGTCACCCACCCTGGCCTTCTGCTCCCGATCTCGCCTGCACTCGGGACAGCTCCCCTCGGAACCCGGGGCTGGGCCCAGCTTGGGAGCACAAGCCAGGCAGAGCCCCATGACGCGGCGGCCTGTGTCCCCAGCCTGCTGCTGCGCTTCTGGGTGAACACCCTGAAGAACCCACAGCTCATCTTCGACGTGCGGGTGTCAGACAACGTGGACGCCGCGCTGGCTGTTATCGCGCAGACCTTCATCGACTCCTGCACCATCTCCGAGCACAAAGTGGGCCGGGTGAGGGCGGGGCGCCGCGGGCGGGGCTCCGGGAGGGGCCAGGAGGGCACAGCTGGCAGGGCGCGGCTGCG
>NW_004567158.1:285013-290735 GCF_000260355.1 Condylura cristata
CCCCCCCCGAGCAGGACTCCCCAGTGAACAAACTGCTCTACGCCCGGGAGATCCCTCGCTACAAGCAGATGGTGGAGAGGTACGTGCGGGCAGGCCGGACGGGCGGGCGGACGGCGCCGGCGCTCACTGCCCCTTCTCCAGGTACTACGCCGACATCCGCCAGAGCGCACCCGCGGGCTACCAGGAGATGAACTCGGCTCTGGCCGAGCTCTCTGGGGTGAGGCAGGGCCCACACATGCGCTTTGTGTTGGGGGAGAGGGGAGGACCGATGGGCCAGGGAGGCTGGGGCCTAGACTGGGGCCTCATCCCTGTGTCCTGACATGCGGCCCCCAGAACTACACGTCTGCTCCCCACTGTCTGGAGGCCCTGCAGGGACTCTACCACCACATCCACAGGTATTATGACCAGGTGAGGCCCGGCTGCTCCGGAAAGACCCACTGGGAGTAGCGGTGTCCAGGCCGCCCTGGCGCAGGGGCCGGGGGGCGGGCTGGGCTGCGGAGCGGCCTTCTGCCAGCTTCCTCCGGAGGCCCCGCTGGCCCGGGGCAGGGAAGGCTCGCGGGCACTCACCTGCCTCCGCCCTGGCAGATCATCTGCGCCCTGGAGGAGGACCCGGTGGGGCAGAAGATGCAGCTGGCCTGTCGCTTGCAGCAGATCGCCGCCCTGGTGGAGAACAAGGTGACCGACCTGTGAGCCCGCTGCAGTCAGCAGGCGAAGCCCCAGGATGGGACCATCGGTGGCAGAGGGCTGGGCCCCCGCTGCTCCTCCTCCCCCACCAGCGCCTCTAATTTATAGCCACCCCCCGCCCCCCACTGGCCCCCACTGTATTTATTTGCTTGCCGAAGACTCACAAGTGGAAATAAAACAGACAGGTGTTTTTTCAGAAAGCTCCCAGTGTGTGGTCCCTGCTGCCTCGGGGGTCTTCAGGCACTCCCAGCCGGGGCGCCCCCTGCCTCCCCCACACCCTCCAGCCACGCCCACCCTCAGAGGTCTCTCTTGGGAACAGGGCTGCCGCCGGCGGCTGCACTCTGACTTCTGCCTCAAAGCAGCCAGTGGGCATCTGAAGAGCCAGAACGCCCGGCAGCCTCTGCCACCAGGGTCCATAGGTTCCTGCAAGGACCCCCACCCCTGGCTGCTCTGCTGCCTCCCGGGGCCCCTCACAGCCACTCCGAGCGCTCAGTTCTTCTGGTCCCTGAATGCTGGCCCGGTCACCACCTGGCCTGGCCCGGGCTGTCTGTAGCCCACAGAGAGGCCCCCAGGGCAGGACAGGCCGATGGCTCCCTGGGCCTGCCAGCCACACGTGGCACACGTGGCAGCGACCAGCTCGGGGCAGAGCACCGATCCCGGGCGACTCGCACCCTCGCTCGGCCAGTGCCCCAGCGACGCCACGTTTGGGGGGGGCACCGGGCTCCCTGGCCAAGGAGCAGCAGGAACCGGGCAAGAGTGGGCAGCAGACAGGGCGCCATGCGGCCGAGGGGCTGCCTCCGGGAGGCTCCCATGCGGGCCAGGCGGGAAGGCACTGTTCCAAAAGTGTTGCTGGTGCCCTAGAGGGCCCGCCACCCATGACCACAACCCCTGAGTCTTCGAGTGGAACCTCCCGCCGGTACACAGGGCTTTGCAGTACGGGGCTTAGGCTGGGGACCCCGTTGCTATCAGAGTCCTGGACGCAAGGGCTCGGCCCACTCAGTGGCTACACCCCAGTGTGGGTATCACCCTTGGTCCTGGGGCTTGGGGGCGGGGGAGGGGGAGGCTGAGGCTGAAGGCCAGCCTGCCATATCCCCGAGGGGCCGCCATCAGCCCTGGGGGCTTGCCCCAGGCTGGCAGCTGGGTCTGGCCACTGCCCCTCCCCTCTGCATACCTTGCCCGCAGCCGAGCAGCTGGGAGGCTATTTATAAAGGCGGGTGAGGTCAGCAGCCGCCGCTATAAATGCGCAGGCCGTGGCGGCCCCACAGGAGCGGCTGCCCAGGGCGCAGTGGGCCGCTCGGCTGGCCGGGATGAAGGCCAGCGCAGGTGGCGGGGACAGCGGCGGCAGCAGCAGCAGGTAGGGCCGGGCCCGGGCACCATGGGGGAGGGGCCTGGAGCGTGCTCACCGCCTGACCACCCACCCCACCCACAGCTCGCAGGCCTCGTGCGGGCCCGAGTCCTCGGGCTCTGAACTGGCCCCAGCCGCGCCGGCGCCACGGATGCTGCAGGGGCTTCTGGGCTCTGATGACGAGGAGCAGGAGGACCCCAAAGACTACTGCAAGGGTGAGTTTGAGCTCTGGCCTGGGATGCAGCAGCCACCGGAGGGGCCTCCAGCCTGAGCGGCCTCGGGTGTCCGGGGGTGCAGAGGGAAGCGGCTGCCCTCACCTAAGCTCTCTGCTCTCCCACGCCTTCCCCAGGCGGCTACTACCCTGTGAAGATCGGGGACCTGTTCAATGGGCGGTACCATGTGGTGCGCAAGCTGGGCTGGGGCCACTTCTCCACGGTCTGGCTCTGCTGGGACATCCAGTGAGCGCCCCCCCCCACCCCACCCCACCGGGATCCAACCCCTGGGCTTGGCGGAGGCACCCACGAGAGCACTGTGGGTCTGGCAGGGGCCAACCGGCTCTCCGGGTTGCAGGCGCAAGCGCTTCGTGGCCCTGAAGGTGGTGAAGAGTGCCGGGCACTACACGGAGACAGCTGTGGATGAGATCAAGCTCCTGAAATGTGTGAGCACCTCCCCGGGCCGCTGCGCCCTGGGGCCGCCACCGGGGCCTGGCAGCTGGGGTGGGGCCAGCCGGGCTTCCTGGGGAGGCGGGGCCGGCAGGGCCGGCTCTGGCTGCCTGGGCGGGCCGAGGGAGGACCAAGAGTGAGGGGGCCCAGCCAGACGGGTCAGGGTGCCACGGGAAGCAGCAGGTGAAAGGCAGGTGGGAGCCATCCGTCACCCCTCGGCTTTGCTCCAGGTCCGAGACAGTGACCCCAGTGACCCCAAAAGAGAGACCATCGTCCAGCTCATTGATGACTTCAGGATCTCAGGGGTTAATGGTGTCCGTATCCTTCGGAGCCTGGCAGGGCAGGGGTCACCCCCATCTGTGAAGTGGCTGTGTCCCTTCTAGAAAACACCCCCCACTGTCGGGGAGTGCATGAACAGGCTGGCTTTGGTTATCCATGGATGTTGCCGATACCCCAGTTGGCAGTGTTGTCCCTTCAGGGGCCTGCCCATGCCCAGAAGCCTTGGGCACACTTGGGCACAGCAGTAGGGCCGGCCTGAGGCCGTCTGCTCCCCCACGCCCTGTCCCCAGAGGGCCATGGAATCTCCCTTCCTAACTGGTACCTGTTTGAGCAACACGGATGCCATGACGACACCAGGCGGTGACTGCCAACCTGCCCCAGGGCTGCCGTGCCACCCCCATGCCCACCTCACTGGTCCCCATCCCAGCCGAACACGGGGCCCGTGCCTGGGCCGCCCTTCACTCCTGGCCCCAGATGTGTGCATGGTGCTGGAGGTCCTGGGCCACCAACTCCTCAAGTGGATCATCAAGTCCAACTACCAGGGGCTGCCCGTGCCCTGTGTCAAGAGCATCGTGAGGCAGGTGAGGCCATGGCGCCTGTGTCCAGAGCACGCAAGGCCGCCCGCGGGCTGCGGGGCTTCAGGAGGCATGTCTGCAGGTGCTGCACGGCCTGGACTACCTGCACACCAAGTGCAAGATCATCCACACGGACATCAAGCCCGAGAACATCCTGGTGTGCGTGGGCGACGCCTACGTCAGGCGCCTGGCCGCAGAGGCCACCGAGCGGCAGCAGGCAGGGGCGCCGCCTGCCCGCTCCACAGGTACCCGGGTCTGCTCCGGCCGGGCTGGGCTCTCTGGGTCTCGGTCCCTGCCTGAGTCTGCTCCGTTCTCTCCTCACGCCGGCTCACCAGTCAGCACAGCCCCTCAGGAGGTCTTGGTAAGTTGGGGCACCCCTCTGCTCCTGCACGCATCCCCCATCTCCTTGGAGCTTGCTCCCCACCCCCTCCTGCAGTGGCACCTCCAAAAGCCTGGGTGGCTGAATGGGGGAGGGGGCAGTGGCTGCCAGCTGGCCGCAGCCCCGTGGCAGAACAGCGTGCTCAGCCGCCGCAGGTAGGCCGGCTACTCCGTCCACCTCCCCACCCCAGGCTGGAGCCTCAGGAAGCGGACAGCAGAAAGGCAGGCAGGCGGGGGCGAGGGGCCAGTGCCAGAAGGTGGGCTACAGGGTGTGATGCCCCAGCTGGTGTCCACAGGTGCCCCAGGGCGCAGAGGTCTTGGCCCCCAAGGCAGCGGCTCAGGCCGGTTGGGGGCCAGTTCGGGGACCCTGTGGTGACCCCGGCTCTAATGGCAGACTGGCAAACTATCGAAAAACAAGAGGAAGAAGTTGAGGCGCAAACGGAAACAGCAGAAACGGCTGCTGGAGGAGCGGCTGCGCGACCTGCAGAGGCTGGAGGCGGCGGCGCAGGCGGAGGGTGCGCGCAGGGGCCAGGGCGTGGGGCTGCCGGGTGCCAGCAAGGAGCCCCCTGCTCACTCGCCACTTGCTGTCTCCCAAGACTCTGGCTCCAGACTGGAGGGGGGCAGCGGCTCCACCTCTTCTTCTGGCTGCCACCCAGGGGGGGCCAGAGCCAGCCCCTCCCCAGCCTCCTCTTCTCCCGCCCCCGGCGGAGACCGCAGCCTCAGCCCCGGCTCGCAGACCTCCGGCTTCTCGGGCTCCCTTTTCTCTCCGGCCTCCTGCTCCATCCTCTCTGGCTCGTCCAACCAGCGGGAGACCGGGGGACTCCTGTCACCCAGCAGTAAGTCGGGGGGGGGGGGGGCAGGGGTCAGCAGGAGAGGCCAGCTCATCCTCTCCCTGCCTGTCCTTTCCTTAGCACCGTTTGGTGCCTCGAACCTCCTGGTGAACCCTCTAGAGCCCCAGAATGCAGACAAGATCAAGATCAAGATCGCAGACCTGGGCAACGCCTGCTGGGTGGTATGAGGGGACCGTGCTGTCAGGGTGGGGGCACAACTTCACTCTGGGGGCCCCAGACTGGCCTCCCAGCTTTGCTCACAGACCACCCGAGGGTTGGCCTCCTGCCACAGACCCAGGGCCAAGCTGGCCTAGCATCCGTCCCGCCCAGCCCGCAGTCTGTGTGAGGCTGAGGGCAGAAGGCAGCCCTCACGGGACGTCTGAGAACCCCCAGGGCAAGTCCCACCAGCTCCTCGGTGCAGGATCAGCACGGGGAGTCAGCACGGGGAGTCGTGCGGAGGCTGGCCAGCTGCAGCCCCAGCTCCCTCAAGGAGCTCCCTCGCCCACAGCACAAACACTTCACCGAGGACATCCAGACACGGCAGTACCGAGCTGTGGAGGTGCTGATCGGCGCGGAGTACGGCCCCCCAGCTGACATCTGGAGCACAGCATGCATGGTGGGCCTGCCCTGTCCTCCCTCCGCCGTCCCCCGCCAGAGCCATGCCCCCACCCACAACTCACCTCTGCACCCCCCAGGCCTTCGAGCTGGCCACCGGCGACTACCTGTTTGAGCCTCACTCCGGAGAGGACTACAGCCGCGATGAGGGTAGGGGCGGGCCCCGGGCTAGCGCTGGCTCGGGCCCCGGGCCCCGGGCCCCGGGCCCCTCTCACCGCCTCTGTCCACAGACCACATTGCGCACATCGTGGAGCTCCTGGGTGACATCCCGCCCGCCTTCGCCCTCTCCGGCCGCTATTCCCGGGAGTTCTTCAACCGCAGAGGCAAGGCTCGGGATGCCCGAGGTGGGGGGGG
>NW_004567158.1:290836-299229 GCF_000260355.1 Condylura cristata
GCACGGGTTCCCAGGAGCCAGAGGCTCACCCCACCCGCTCCCCCAGGAGAGCTGCGGCACATCCACAACCTCAAGCACTGGGGCCTATATGAGGTGCTCATGGAGAAGTACGAGTGGCCCCTGGAGCAGGCCACGCAGTTCAGCGCCTTCCTGCTGCCCATGATGGAGTACATCCCCGAGAAGCGCGCCAGCGCGGCCGACTGTCTCCGCCACCCTTGGCTCGAGCCCTAGGCCCTGCATCCGGGAAGCGCGGGCGGGCGGGCGAGGGGCGACACGCAGGCTGCTCCTCTTAATAAAGCGTGAGCTGACACTCGGCGTCCCGGGTGCAGAGGCGGCTTTATTCTGGGCCCGCCACCGAGCCGGCAGGGCGGGGTGGAAAGGGGCCTGAAGGGCACACTGGGGCGGCCGGGCGCCCTAGGCCTCCACAGCGCGGCCATTGATGATGCGGATGTGGCGGATGATGTCCTGGATGGCTCCCGAGGTCGTGCCCTGGCCCCCGATGTCCGGGGTGTGCATCTGCGAGAGATGGGCAGCTTGGGCACACCCAGGCCCCGCTGACACCCGCCCTCCCTGCAGGCGGTGAGTGGTCCTGGCGAAGGCCCAGAAGCCCTCCCCTGGAGGCCAGCGGTGAGCAGCAGGGGGGAATTCCCCGTCCCAGCCCAGGCGGGGGGGTCAGGGGCACCAAGCAAGGGAAGAGCCTCACGTTTTCATTGTCCATGGATGCCAGCACGGCCTTGCGGATGGAGGCGGCGTACGAGTGGAGCCTAAAGGGGAGAGTGGCCTTCAGTCCCGGTCTGTGGGCCACCCGGGGGCTGCAGGCGGGGTGCGGGGCGCCGCTTACTTGAGGTGGTCAAGCATCATACAGCTGGCCAGCAGTGTGGCCGTGGGGTTGGCAATGTTCTTGTTGGCGATACTCTTGCCCGTGTTCCTGGTGGCCTGAGAGGGGCGAGAGGGAGCAGGGCGCGGCGTGAGGGAATGGAGGGCGTGCGCTTCCGCTTGTGGGAAATGTCCGGGGGGCCACTGCTCACGGGGACAGGGTTTCCTTGAGGGGAGAGAGGAAACATTCTGGTCCTAGGCAGAGGGATGGCTGCGCAACAAGGGGGTGCACTTAGTACCCCAAGAGGTTCACTCTGAACTGGTTTCGTTCTGCTGTGAATTTTACCTTCATGTTTCAAAGAGCCTTACAGAGGCTCCCCGGGGAGGGGCATCCATGACACGGAAAAAGCTCAGCGCACAGCCCCCGGCAGCTCCTTGAGTGCAGGGTGTCACATGTACGCGACCCCCCCAGGGGTGTGGGGAAGAGGCAAAGCCAGCAGACAGAGCAGAGCAGGCCCTGAAACCCTGGGGGTGGCGACAGCATTCCGGGAGCGCATGTTCTGAAGGCGCCGGGCAGCACTTCCACGGGCAGACAGGAAGTGCGTGCGTGTGGGTGCGGGCCGGGCCGGGCCGCCCGCGGAGCGCCTCACCGTCTCGAACACGGCGTACACGTGGCCGTAGTTGGCGCCAGCCACGAGGCCAGGGCCCCCGACCAGCCCGGCGCACACATTGTTGACGATGTTGCCGTAGAGATTGGGCATCACCATGACATCGAACTGCTGGGGCCGCGACACGAGCTGCGGGTCAGGAGGGGCAGGCAGGTGGCTCAGAGCCCGAGGAGCCAGGGCACCCCGGGCAGCTCAAGGGGGCAGGGCCCTACCTGCATGGTGGTGTTGTCCACAATCATGCTCTCGAAGGTGATGTGGGGGTAGCGGGCCGCCACCTCCTTACAGCACTGGAGGAAGAGCCCGTCGCCCAGTTTCCTGGAGGACACAAGGACCAGCTGCCGGCTGGCTGCGAGCGGGCTGCGCCGGCTGGGTTCTGACTTCCAACCAGTCCCCAACTGCCAGAGTGGCCTGACCCGTCCCACCTCCCCGAGAGCAGACCGACAGGCTCCGACTAGGCAGCAGGCAGAGGCCTGCCCTGGGGCGCCCGGCCCTGGTCACTGCAGAGCGGGGTGAGGGCGGGCATACATGATGTTGGCCTTGTGCACAGCCGTCACTTTCTTCCGCCCGGTCTCTTGGGCCAGCCTGAAGGCGTACTCTGCGATGCGCAGGGACTTGGCCTTGGTGATGATCTTCAGGCTCTCCACCACTCCCGCCACGCTCTGAGGAGGGCACGGGAGAGGAGACCTGCACCGTGTCCGAGCCCGCTCTCCAAGATCAGTCACCCTGAGGTCCCCTTTCTTCAATGTTGACCCTTGCTGGGCCCCCCACCACCCACCAGGGCAGGGTGGCCGCCACACCTCATGCTCCAGGCTGCTGTATTCGCCCTCTGTGTTCTCCCGGACAATGAGGATGTCAATGTCCCTGTGGCGGGTCACCACGCCTGGCAGGCTCTTACAGTGAATGACGTTGGCATAGAGGTCCAGGCTGGTGCTAGAGCACAGAGGCAGCGGGCCAGTCCCGACTCTGCTGGCACCCCCACCCCCCCTGCCCCTGCCCAAGCCCCCACCCCACGCACTGGGCTCTCACCGAAGAATATTGTTCCGAGACTTGTGGGATGGTGGCAGATTATGGTTTGTTTCGATGTTACCTACGGCCCAGAAACAAGACAAGCTGGAGAGGGGCCCCCCCAGGCTCATCAGGGCCACCCTATTGCCCTCCCTCACCAAGGGCACACGTGCCAACACTGCTCCTGGCAGCAGTAAAACATCATAAGCTACTAGCATGGCCTGCTCACGGCAGCCCCACAGGGGCAGGTCCTGGGGGCAGGTTTGCATCACTGGGGGCGTCAAGGACCACGAGCACCTGGCCCAGGGTAGGCACGCAGAACCCACTGAATGAATGAGGGAGCGAGTAGGTGAACAGGAAAGGGCAGCTGGCCAGGAGGACCTGCTGGATTGCGGGTGTGGAATGGCGAGGGCCGGCAGGCCAGCCAGGCTGGCGCCAGCAGGGCGACCTTGACCAGGGTTATTGCTGGGCTCTGCATCAAGGTGTCACAAGAACCCTAGCTCGGGACAGACGGGGGCTGTCTGGAAAGATGGCAGCTTGGCCTTAGTGGGACCCAGAGTTAGGCCGGTGGGGGCCAGCACAGTGGGGAGAAGGCAGCTGGGGGTGCCACGTGGACCCGGTCACCACTCCCTGAGCGCCTCCGCTCAGACCTGAGCATGCTGTGGCTGCAGGCGGCCCCAGGGCCGGTGCTCCCCAGCTCCAGCTCACTCATGTGAGTAGGCGATGGGCCGAAGCTTGCGAAGTAAGTGGGGGTTACAGTTTGGGGTCTGGAGCAGACTCAGGCAAACTCGGGAGGGCCAGACCCAGCAGAGCACAGCCACGCCAACGGCGCCCAGCCGGCAGGCTGAGGGCAGAGAGGCTGCGCCGACACCTCGGGAAGGACGACACTGCGCGGGCAGGGACCAGGCCGACAAGGAGGATGAGGCGGGAAGAGGCCCGAGAGGCAGAGCCCAGGGTCCCGCCAGCCTGCCTCCTCGCTGAAGCGGTCCGGATGGCAGCGTGCCCAGGGGGCACTGAGGTGTGTCGGCCTCCGTGCAGACACAAGGAGCCTCCCTAGCCGGAAGAGCCCTGCGCTCATAGCCGTGGGCCAGCGCGAGGGCCAGCTGGGGGAGCAAGGGAGTGGGCAGCGCTCACCCTTCAGGGCCACGCGATTCCTGCGGATGGCCATGATGGCATTGCGGATATCCTCCTCGTCAGCGCTGGAGCTCACGTGCACCTCTTCAAAGTCCACTGGCACACACGCATGCCTGAGGCAGAGCAGGGTCAGGGCGGCCAGCCGCACCTCCTCCAGGAAGCCTGTCTGGACCGCTGGAGATAAAGGCCCCTCCCCCACTGCTGCCCACCCTGGCCTGGCTCCAACTCAGAGGAGATGGGGCCCACCTATACCAGCTGACGGACACGCGCTTCAGCTCCACCACACACTTGGCAAAACGGGTGCCGCCATTCGCATGCGCAGGCCGCCCTGGCGCGCACAGGCACCAGGCACAAAGACTCCCGGGCACCGCACTGGAAGCCCAGCCCGCAGGCTCCGTACCTGAACACGGACTTCACGTGCAGCATGAGCTCCGGGCCAATGCCATCCCCGGGGATCATGGTCACCGTGTGTCGCCCGCCATACTTAGCCGAGGGTGGCTGGAGGGGGCAAAGGCAGCCTTCAGTCCCTTCTTCCCACCACTAGCCACCCGGAGGGCTGGCCAGTCCAGGGTGCCTAGCCCCGACCCTGGCCCACCCCACCCCAGACAGGGCAGCTACGGGGGCTCCTTGATCAGAGCTGCGGAAGCAGTCCCCACCCCACCTGGATTTGGGGCGCTCCCAGGCATCTAAGAGCCCCAAACCTAACGGGCAGACGAGAAGAATACTCACAACTGTTTGTTGCTAGAGAGAGCACAGGAAGGAAGAAGACACGATCAGCCAAGGTTGAGGACCAGGCTGCACCCGCAGTCCAGCGCAGCGCAGGGCGAGCTCTGGAGACCGCATCTCAGAGGGGAGGGCAAAGAGCCAGGCAGCCCAGAGGCACGCGCGCGAGCACGCGCACATGTGCACAACACACGTGTGCGCGCAAGCACAGGCATTTGCGCGGCCGCGTGCACACGCGCACCGACAGGCACGCAGGCAGACAGAAACATGCACGGTGTGCGCACACCTGGGCAGGTACTCACTGAGAAGTTCCTCCGGGGGAGCTCATGGGCACCTAGAACCTGGCAAAGAGAACCCAAGGCTGCTCGCGGCTGTCTAGCCCGGAAAGTCAAGTGGGTAAGAGCTGGCCGAGCTCTCCACCAGACAGCAGGGCTGCCCCACTGCGCCATGCCAGGTCTCTGGGGCAGCCCGCTCACCCCAGACCGCAGTGCGCAGGTGACAGCACCCCCAAACGGCTCCTGAGCCCCACTTCCCCAGGAGCAGCCAGCACCACGTCGCTGCCCTGCCTCCGGCTGTCCAGGTCTTACCGAGGACGCTGCCCTCCCCCCTTCATGGTGCTGACTCTTGTGGTCAGGACATCCGTAAGCCAGAAGGGCCGGCACACTGAACAGTGACAGGGCGTGCTGTCGAGCCACGAGCCCGTGACAATGCTCAGTTAGTCCTCGACAGTGTCTCTCATACAAAGCAGCATGCAGTCACCAGAACTCCAGAACACAGAGAGAAGCAAAGAGAGGGCCCGCCGGCCCTGTGCACCCTAGTCCTGCACCGGGGGCCCGAAAAAGCACCGACTCCGCCTGTGCAGAAGCCTGGCGCTCGCCGGGACCGACGGCGCTCGCTCGGCTTCCATCAGGGACCAAAGAGCTGTTCCATGGCCTCTGCGGATGACGAATGTCCCCATCGCCACACCGGTGGCATGACTGGCAGTTTCAGGGCAAGTCACCTGAGCCAAATGGGACGGGAGCAGAGAAGTGGCCCATCTGGAACCCCCACAGTGCCCTGGGGGGAGGCCAGAGTCATCCCCTGGCGGAAGGCAGGCTACAGCCCTCCCCTCTGTATCCTTCCTGCTGCATCCCTGGGGAACAGGCCCGGCGTCCGGCCCTGCGGGCGGCAGGGTGGCACCAGGGGCCTCCTGGGGCAGCAGCAGAGCACTCTGGCAGACGGCAGACTCACTGTGGCCGTTCTCCAGAGTCAGGCCTTCCTGCTGCAGGTCCAGAAAGCTGAGGCAGAGACCACCTCTGCCATCTGCCTCTCTCGGCCTGGGGCCCCAAGGTGCCTGTTTGCAGGGGCACTGGAAGCCGGCCCCAGTCAGGGCCCAGGAGCCTGGGGAGGTGTCTGCTGAGCTGTCCCTGGAGCAACATGCACACCCTTCCTGCCCCTACCTGGCCCGAGGCTCTCCCCTGAGGAGAGAGACTCCCTCCCTGCTGCCCTGAGGCTACTGACCTATTGGGCCCCACGCCCACCCCAGGGGCCTGCCTGCTCCCCCCATCTCCCAAGGTCGCCCTTTGTCATGCCGCTCCCCAAACCTGACACCTCGAGGCCATGGCTATCCGGTGCCCTCCTGTCACCCCAAGACCCAACGAAATGCCTGGCCCAGGTGGGACACAAAGAACACGTCCTGAACGACGAGCACATCACACAAAAGAGGAGGGACCTGAGACCAGCCTCTAGGTAACAGTGCAGGACTGGTTTCACCTGGCCGTGCTCCGGCCTCACCCAAAAACCAGGGTCTGACACTCCCACTTTACGTTACCTGAGCGAGCTCTCCGTCCCTAGCAGTGCACAGGAAGAGCACAGTGGCCCTTCACCCCACAGCCCCTCAGGCCAGTGTTCAGGCTGATGTGCTATTGGGGGGCTCCCAGGAGTGATCCCTCCTAGGCCTCAGCCCTCTGAGGCACACCGACGGGGTCTGGGCCAGCTCTCGTTTCTCAGGGTTCTGCATTTGTGCAAACCCATCACATGACGGCCAGTGCCGAACGGCTCCATCGCTTGGTCCCCAGGTTGGATGCACTGTTGGCCTCTGGCTGAAGATCCAGAAAGCTCTTGGGATAGATGATGTCCCTGACCTTGTTCTGGGGAGCCGCCTTCAGAGGACGTTACCCAGGCTCAGCCCTGCTTCCCAGAGAAGCTACTCAACAACGGAGCGCAGCGAGGCGGGCCAGGGCACACACAGCCTGCTGCCTGCTCGCCTGCCCGTCAGGCCAGCAGGTGCTGGGCCAGGCCCTGTCCTCTGGAGTGCTACAGGCACCGGCAGCCACATCCTCCTGAGTTCCCGTCTCCCACTCGTTCCTGCTGACTCAGGTGGCAGCGCCTGGTGGCAGCGCTTACTCTCAGAAGGCCCCGAGTCCGACTATTGGACTGAAGACTGGGGGCTCTCAGGGTTCCTATACCCAGAACGGTCGGGCTCTGGGCAAGGCCCAGCCTGACCCCCCGCCACCCACTGCCCCATGGCCCACAAGGACATGAGCACACCCAGGGCAAGCTGGGGGTGAGCCACGTCTTCAGGGAGGGGTTGTGGGAGTCCTAGAAGCCAGGGCCATCAGGACCCCCAGAAAACCTCTTGCCAGCGAGGTGGAGATCCAACATTCCCTAATTTGGTAATGCACAAGCAGTCCCAGGACAGCTCTCCAGGGCTCAGCGGGGCAGGGCATGGCAGGGGATGAGCAAAGTCACTGAGTTCTGGAAGGTCAACACTGACTGGATCCCTCGAGAATATGGAGCCCTCGCCCCTCTCCGGACACGGCGGACACCGTGGCTCAGCGAGGTCGCATCTTAGGTCACCAGCATGGGGCAGTGGGGGAGCAGGGCCTGGTGGCCACCTACCTGACGCCCCAGTGGGCTTGACCATGCGTCAGGTGGCTCTCGACCCCCCGAGCCAAAATCAACCTCATCTAAGTGTGCAGAGTGGAAGCGACCCCAAAGCCAAGGCCCTGGACGAAGCACTGGTGGCCCCGCAACGTCGCGCCCGCGGGGGAGGCACCTGAGGCTGTCAGACGCCGAGGGCACCGCAGAGGACACTGGCAAAGGCGGCCCCTGCACAGCAGGAGGGCGGGAGGCCCCCCCCCCGGGACGCCGGGGCGCTCGACCCGCCGCGGCCCTGTCGTCCGAGCGGACCGTGCTCCCGCAGCGCGACAGCTGACGCCGCGGGCGAGACCCGGCCGACTCCCGGCCAGCCCGTCACCGACAACCGAGGCGGCCAATCAGCCCCGGCGCGCGGGCCTCTCTCCGCCCCAGGCCGGCCCGCGGCCAATCGCGCCCCAGGACGCGCGGGAGCGGTAGCCCAGCTCCGCTCCTCCGAGGAGCGAGGACCCCAGCAAGCCCCTGGCCGTCCCCCCCGCCTCACCTCCCAAGGACGGCAGAGCAGGGCCGGCCTGAGCACGGTCTTCGCGGCGCCGCCAGCGGCCGTCGCCACCTTCAGGGCCATGACGGCGAGTGAGCGCAGCCCGGACCTCCGCACGCAGACGCCGCTCTCGCGAGAGGTCGGCGGAGCGCGAAGTCCCAGGCGGCCGCGGGCCCGGCTCTGCGCACGCGCGCGGCCGCGCCTGTGCCCCGCCTCCTTCCGGCTCCGGGAGCGCCGGCGCCGCCATCTTGGAGGCCGGCCGCTGGGCCCTTGGAACGGGGCGGGGGGACACGTCAGTGCCGCCCGCGACGTCACGGACGCGCCCGGCCCTCCGGTGCCCGATTGGCTGCCGGGGCGGCCTACGCGTCGCGCTTCCTCGTCTGCCCCGCGTGTTTCGGGGCGCTCCCTCTCTTTGCCCTCGGCAGACAAGCGGCGATGGCGGCCCTGGCCTCTCTCGGCGCCCTGGCGCTCCTCTTGCTGTCCGGCCTCTCCTGCTGCTCAGGTAGCGGCCTGACAGGAGCTCGTTCCCGCGAGCCCTTCTCCCGCGGCAGGCGGTGGGAGGGTGCGGCGGAGCGGGGCCTGGGCCTCCTTTCCCCGGGGCACCTACGCGCCTCCCACACACGTCTCCCCAGCGGCCGAAGGACCCGCCT
>NW_004567158.1:299471-317539 GCF_000260355.1 Condylura cristata
GCAGCCGGCGGGGCGTGAGTGCCCGGCGGGCGCTTCGCTTTGCCCCTCGTGGGTCCGTCAAGGCCTCGGGCCGAGCTCGCCAGCCTCGTGTGCCTGACGATGTCCAGAGTGCGATGATGGACGACGCGCTCCTGGCCGCGGCACCCGGGCGAGCCCAGAGCCTGCTTAGGAGGCGGTGGCCGGAGCCAGCTGGGGCCTGGGACTCGGGTCTGGCTGCCCTTCCTCTGGAGCGCCGCAGCCCGCTGCCACCTCCCCGCCCCCCGGCAGTACCACACGGCACCACCGATGGCTGAAGAGGAGACAGGCCAAGCCAGGCCACACTGGAGCCTGGACGTCGCCCCAAGGGCGGCCTCTGCTGCGCAGACCCAAAGCCACCCCCACCGCCTCAGGAAGGCCTGGCGCTGCTGCGCCTCGCGCGGACCGGTCTGCGGTCTGCCGGGGATGCGCCCGCGGCCAGTGCCTGCGGGGCTGGGGGGCCTTCTCTGGCCTCCGGCAGTGGGGAGCTGGCCAAGGCAGCAGCTTGTTTCCCCGGGCAGCGCCTGGTGAGGGTCGGCCAGGCCGTTCCCTCTGGAAGCACTGAGCCAGCCTGGGCCTTCTCGCCGCTCCATCAGGGCGGCCTGCGAGTGGTCCTCACGGGTGTCCCAAGCCGGTGCCTTCAGTAGACCGGCCAGACCCTTGGGCTTCTGGGGTGCCGCTGGGTGGCCTGCCTGCGGGTGCCAGCCCCAAGTTGTGCAGCGAGCCATCCAGCCTCCCCACGCTCACACCTGTCTTACGCCCTTGTCTAGTGTCCAGCTGGGCAAAGCCCTGGCCTCCCCAGCCGCCCTTCACGCTCTTTCGCCCCTTGACCCCGCACCTCTGACTGACGGCGAGATCTTTCCCCATGCCCAGCAGGCAGGGTCCTTCCACTGACGGGGTCTGGGAGGTGGGGCCGGGCCGTCCCTCCTTCCCGCCCCCACCCAGCCCATCCAAAGTAGCCTAGCCCAGTAACTGCCTGCTCCCCACAGCAGAGGCCTGCCTGGAACCCCAGATCACCCCTTCCTACTACACCACTGCCGATGCCGTCATCTCCACGGAGACGGTCTTCATTGTGGAGATCTCCCTGACGTGCAAGAATAGGGTTCAGGTGAGGCAGTGGGGGTTCAGCCAGGACAGTGCCAGGGGCCTGTGGACAGTGAGAGCAGGGGATCCAGTCCAAAGGTGGGAGATGCCCAGCCCCACGAGGCCCCAGCAGCAGGTGTCTCAGATAGTTTCCGAGTCTCCAGGGCCTGCTTTGCCACGCGCCGCATAGATGGACACGTCGTTGACCCTTGAAAAGGGTACGAGGGCAGCCACGCTCTGTCCAGGCCCCACACCCATTCTGGTTGCTCTCTGCTGAAGTGTGTGTGTCCGTGCAGGTGTGTGGTAACGCCAACACTGAGCCCACCTGGCCTCTGCCCCTAACTCCAGCTTGCATCTTGAAAGCCCCAGGAGGAAAGTTGGGCCTTTTGGGGTACAATGGTCCTCGGGTGGTGTTTTGGGTGCCCCCTGGCCCCTACACCCCCTTCTAGCCTCACAAGTAACAACACTTGGGTCATCTGCTCCTGCTCAACCAACAGGCTTGCTGCGGGTTGGGTGGGCCAGGCCATGGTCTGTGTGACCACCCCCGGGGACAAGCAGGGAGGCAGTGACAGCGTGGCGGGCGTGGGCCCGACCCAGCTCCAGCTTACCAGGTCTGGCCCGTGGTTTGCGTGCGGTGCCCCTTGCCAGTGGCACTGCAGTCCTCAGACTCCTCACACAGAGCCTGGGCAGCCCCACGGGGTGTCTGCCACTGCCTGAGAAGCAAGATGTTTGTCTCCCCACCTAGAACATGGCTCTTTACGCTGACGTCAGTGGAAAGCAATTCCCTGTCACCCGGGGCCAGGACGTGGGCCGTTACCAGGTGAGCACAGTCTCGTCCTCATTTGGGGCTGGCCGCCCTCCTGCGTGTGATTGGGAGCCCTGTCCCCATGGAGCAGGTCCAGGTTCTCTCTGACCCAGGCAGCTAGCTGGTTGTGGTGCCATGTCAGTGCTGGTGGGGCGCCCGGAAGCGGCCAGGCACCCATCCTGCAAACGCCCACCCCAGGTGTCCTGGAGCCTGGACCATAAGAACGCGCACGCGGGCACCTACGAGGTCAGGTTCTTCGACGAGGAGTCCTACAGCCTCCTAAGGAAGGTGAGTGTCACCTGGAGCCCTGCACCCAGGCCTCCTGGGCTCGGCCACCTTGCGGCGGCTGCGGCTCAGGCAGCTGCGAGGTGGCTTTCTGTCCGCCATACCCCGTGTCTCTTGTGGCTTCTCCCCCACAACTCGGTCAAGTTCCTGCCCCCTCCCCCTCGTCAGGCACCCACTGACCCCAGCACCTCACTTGCAGGCTCAGAGAAATAACGAGGACATCTCTGTCATCCCACCCCTGTTCACAGTCAGCGTGGACCATCGGGTGAGCGGGCTGCAGAGGCTGGCCAGGGCGGCAGCGGGGAGCAAGAGCTTGGCCCTTGGGGGAGGCAAGCTGAAGGCTGGCTAGCTCACCCATCCTTTCTCTTCCTGCAGGGCACCTGGAGCGGGCCCTGGGTCTCCACCGAGGTGCTGGCCGCAGCCGTCGGCCTAGTGATCTACTACCTGGCCTTCAGTGCCAAGAGCCGCATCCAGGCCTAAGTGTGCCCTGGCCTCGCGTCTCTCAATAAACAGTGCTGGCTCTCACGAGCATGTTCTGGACACAGCTTGCTGGCCTGACTGTGCCTGCCACACCTGGGCTTGAACCGTGCCGCCATCCACCCGCCTTTATCCACGTGGTGGCGTGGGCAGTGGGGTTGGGCTGACTGCAGTCCAGTGCTCGCCTCCTCTCCCCCGCCCCAGGTTGGAGTGCGTTCTTCTCTGTGGCAGGTTCTCCTTCCTGGCTGTTGGCAGGGCTTGGGCAGGGTCTGGAGTCACCCTCCCCAAAAGGCATGCCGGACTGAGGTCGGCTGTGGCCTAAGCAAGGCAACCCTGTGACCGCCGGCCGTTGGGAGGGTGACTGCCTGGAGGAGGCCAAGGGCCCTTCCCAGCAGTTGACAACCCACGTGGGACACCAGCACCTTACCTGTGGGGTGGCTCCCGTGTCTGGGGCCTCATAGCCACATTTGGAAGTCCCTTCCCTGCCCAGCGCTGGGAGCACAGACCTTGCTGCTAGGCTTACAGCCAGGAACCCACACAGCCTTCTGAGGGGGGCCAGCCTACCCCCACCACCAAGTGCTGTCTGGGGCTTGCCTAGGGATGGGAGGAAGGGAGGACCCCGGTGTCTCTCCCAGCAGCCTTTTTCTGCTGCGGAGCCTGCGGCCTGCCTGGCCCCCAGCCCAGCTGCTCAGTAGTTGGAGAGCTGCTGTGTACTGCGAGGCGCCAGGGGATTGCCAGAGGGCAGGCGCCTCCAGAAAGCTGCTGCAAGGGAAGGGTCACTAGGAGGGGCGGTGCCCTCCCTCTTGGGCAGCCTGGGCCACTGCCAACGCACTGGGGTTTTTGCATTCCAAAGAAGCTCAGGCTAGGGGGTGCCCGTGGGGCTGGGGACTGTCTGCCACCCAGTACTCCTGGGACCCACACGGCCAGGCCAAGCCACAGGACCAAAGGTGGTCGCTGCTCTAGGGCGCCTGTGGTCAAGGGCTGCCGCCCGCTGGCACCACCTCTCCCAGGGCCCGGAAAGAGGTCTGCTGCTGGCCTGTCAGCCTGTCCTGGCCCCAGCAGGGAGCAATGGGAGCCAGCAATGCCTTGCAGCAAGCATCACTCCCCAACGGGAGTGCCCAGGGGTTGCGTGTCTGTGGCCCTGCCCATCTGGGGGGGGCGCCTGACCAGGGAGGGTGTGTCAGCACCAGCGGCCACAGAGTTCTTTCCTGGGCCCCAAGCAGCTTCCTGGGCGCACAGGCCAGGCTTCCGCCTACGCCCACCAGGGCTTCACTGCCCTATTCACAAGCGGCCCACAGCCCAGTCAAGGGGATTTGCATGCCTTCTTGCCCTTCACAATGATCCTAGCCCAGAAGCCAGAGCTCTGCCACAGCCTCACTGCCCCAGGGGGCCTTGCTGCCCCTCGGGGTGCCTCCCACAGCAGGTCCCACCTCCCGCCTCATGCGGAGCAGCTGGGGGCTGATTGGCTGAGCAGCAGCCAGTGGCACTGGGCTGTTCCGACCCCACGCGGTGCCCACCCCTCTCCCTGGCACTGTGGACATGCCCTATAAGGAGAGTATTTGTGCCTTCCTAGAGCTGCCAGCTCATTGTCAACTGGGGTTCTTCCTGGGCTAGAGGCAGGGGGCCCAGTCCAGCTGGGCTCCCAGAATGCACCGGAGGCCTCCGCCACAAGCCAGCGGCAGGTGCCATCAGGCCTCCACCATCCTCCCTACACGCTGTGACTGTCCTGCCCCCAGTGCTCAGGGGGCGACCACAAGCCCTGCTCCAACTGCCCTTGCCCCCTCCCCCATTGCTGCCTGCTGCCTCCACCCCAGCCCACGTCCTTTCCTCGGCATGAAGAGCAAACACAGAACGCACACAGGAGACCAGGAGTGGTAAGAAGGCAGCTTGCTTTATTTTCACGACGCCGGCAGGGCAGGGTGGGCAGACGCTCACGCTTCTGCCACTGGGGCGCCACCTGGGGTGAGCACAGGCCCGGCAGCCCTCCCAGGTTCTCTCCCCAGTCGAAAGGAGACTCTGCTGCTTCTGCGATTACCCCTGCGCTGCCTCCCAGACCCCCCTGGCCCCAGCATCCCCTCGGGCCACCCAGGTGGCATCAGAGGAGACCCAGGCTCAGTCATTTCTTGGGTGAACGCTGTGCCCTCAGTCCCCTATCTCAGCTCGCTCCCCCTTGGTCTCCAGGGAAGGAGGTAGCCCCCAGGTGAGCCTTGCAAGCCCTGCAGAGGCGCCCCCCAAGCCATTCTCCCCTTCTTCCCGCCCCTCCCCTCCCACTCCCCAACCCACCCCTCTTCCTCCCCCCACCCACCTCCTTCCCAGTCACCACTCCGGGATCCCCGCTTTGTCAGGCTGCCCGGGGAGCTGCGGGCCCCCAAGCAGGCCCACACCACAGAAAACAAGGATTGGCAAGCACAGACGGGGGGGGGGGGGGGGGGGATCACGAAACCCAGGCCGCCTTGTCTACAAGTAACCACCTGAAAGTGGCCGGTCTCTTGTGCTTGAGGCAGCCTGTCCTCCTTGCACTCCTCCTCGGCTCCTCCAGTACCCCAAGTCCCCATGGGGTGTGCTCAGGGCTCATGAGACACGCACACAGCTGAGGGGTGTCCGGCGCGCCTCCCCAGGGATTCTCTGGTGGCACAGACACACCAGACCCGAAGGGAGGGAGGGAGCCCGGCCGGGCGCCTCAGACGGTGGTGACGGAGAGCAGCGGGTTGTAGACGCGCCTGCCGTCGGCTGAGCGCGCGCCGTGGGCCAGCATCTCCTGGATGGTGATCCAGTTGTCCAGGATCTTCTTGTTCCGCTTCTTCATGGTCTTGCGGTGGCTCAAGGCGATGATGTTGAGCTCGGCCTTGCCGTCGGCGCCCTGCTGCTCGCGCAGGCACTCCAGCCGGCTCTGCATCATGAACTCACGCCGCTTCCGCTGCTCGCGGGCGCGGATGAGGTGCTGCTTGCGCTCCTCCTTGCTCCAGTAGCGCCCCATCTTCATCTCGCTCACGGCGTCGTCGTCGGTGGTCATGCCGCTGCGCTCCTCGCGGATCTTCAGGGCCCGCGCCTTCAAGAGGCGGTCACGCACCGGCCGCTTGGCCACGTAGCGGGTCCCATCGCTGCGCACCTTCACCTTCCACTCCATGCGGGGTGCTTCGGAGGCTGCCACCGCGCCACCCACTCGGGGGCCGCCGGCCAGACCCAAGGGGCCGTGGCCCAGCTCCTCCAGGCCGCGTGGCGGGGCCAGCTGCATGCAGCTGTGGTACTGCTCACTCTCCTGGCCCGGGCCGCGGGGGCGACGCGACAGGTAAGGGCTGCCTTCGGGGCCCCCGCGCTCCAGAGTCACCCCGGTTTTGGGGCCACGGCGCGCCCTCTCCTCCGAGTGCTGTCTCCGGCCCACCTCGGGATCCCGTGAGAGCGATCGGAACTTGGCGGGGCTGCCCGGTGGCAGCGCCGTCTTGGGGTGGCTGCTGACGGGGGCCCCGCAGGGGGCCCGGTTCACGCTGGGGTTGCCCGCGGCAGCCCGCCGTAAAGGGCTCTCGGGCAGGGGTTCCGCAAGCAGCGGGGTGCTGCGGCAGCTCTCCCCGGTGTTGTAGGCGCTGGTGCTGTCCTTGTCCGACTTCTCGGGCAGCTCGGAGATGTCCGACAGCTCGTGCTTCTTCGGCTCGCCGGCGCCCGGGCCGTACAGGCTGTCCTCCTCCAGCAGCCAGGCCTTCATGCAGCGCTCCCGCAGCTGCTGCATCTTCTGCGCCCGCAGGATGTTGCGGCACTTGAACTCCAGGTGTCGCAGCTCCTCCTCCAGCATGGCCACCTCGTGGCCCAGGCTCTCGTTGCGGTTCACGTCCAGGGCGCCGTCGCCAGCGGAGGCGCGCGGGAAGAGGAGGCCCAGCGGGTTGCCGTTCTCCAGGTGGCACTTGATCTCCAGCAGCTCCCGGTAGCGCTCATACTCCGCGTCGGTGAGCCCAGGGAGGTCGCCCCCGCCCAGCCCCGCGCCCTCGGCCAGCAGGGAGTCCATGCTGAAGTGGAAGTCGCGGCTCTGCAGGGCGTCCCCCTGCAGGCCGAACTTGCGCAGGCTCCCAGGGGTGTTGGTGGCGCTCAGGGGCTCGTCCCCGAGCAGGTCGTGCTCGGAGCTCTCCTCGTTGCGTGTGCTCTCGTCGGTGCGGCCCACCCCACTGTCCAGCTCCTGGCTGTTGCTGAGGCCGGGGCCTGCACCGGGGGCCCCTTGCTCCTCTGCATTTCCAGGCTAGGGCGCAAGGACGAGCCCCACTCAGACTGGGGCCAAGGGCACCCGGGGGATCAGCACGAAAAGCGCGTGGCGAGCTGGGCCAGTTCCCGCACCCACCTGCCCTCCACACGTGCCCATTCTCCTTCCTTACCTGCTGGGCAGGTGGGGATTGCAGCTTCCGCGCGCGCAGGTCCCCCTCGTTCTCAGAGCCAAAGTCATCCAGGAAGTCATCCCGGTCACTGTCCTTCCACCGCTTCGCCAGCTGCAAAGACGGAGCTGGCCTGTCCCCACCACCTTGGCTGCCTCCCCCAGGCACTTCTGGGCCCCCAGCTGCAGGCCCGGTGGTCTTGTGGTCTCACGGATGGTGACCACCAGAAGGCACTCCCAGCCTGCTGGGCCACAAAGGCCAGAGAGAAACGAGCCCAGGGATACCGCCGGCCCCGTCGGTCTCGAAGGGCAGCTGCCCACGCCCTGTCCAGACCCACCAGTGCCAAGACACAGAGTCTCGGGTTGGGGCCAGACGCCCTGCTGGGCACACCCACCTGGCTCTCGGGCCGGGCCACCAAAAGGGAGATGTTGGTGTTCTCCTCCTGGCTCAGGATGGCCACTGCCTCCTCCCGGTTCTGCACGTCCACGCCATTAATCTGTGGCGGGCAAAGAGAATTCATCACCAAGGATGCCAGGGCGGGCCCTGGATCACAGGCAGGGGGCGCGCAGGAAGGGGGCCGCCTGCGAAAGGAGCTGGGAGGACAGCCCAGCCTGGCAGGACTGGCAGGAGCACTTGTGTGCCTGGGCAGCAGGAAGACGGAGGCTCACACCGACGGACGGAGGGAGAGGCTCCGTGGGGCCAGGTGGGCGACCCGTCTGAGTCTCTGGCGGGTGGGCAGGTGCCTGCTTACCTGGACGATGCGGTCCCCCTCGCGGATCCGGCCATCTTTGGCTGCAATGCTGTTGGGGTTCACCTGCAAGACACAGGCAGCATGGGCTCCACGCCCTCTGCTGAGGGCCCTTTCGGGGGGAAGGAGGTCACCCCGCCTCAGGGGCACCCAAAGCAAACTGGAGACTTCTGCCAGCCCCAACTCCAGGGGGCGGGGACACAACAGCACCCGGGCGGGCCTGCCTCTCCCCAGCAGGAGTGGCCCACCTGCCGCCCAGAGCTCCCAGGCCCAGGCTGGCACCCGCCTTGGGTACGGAGTCCTAGCCTTCCTGTGTCAGGGCCGGACAAGCCAGGGCAGCACAGACAGCAGCCCGGCACAGTGGAGAGCTGTAGGGGCCCGCGGGGGTGTGGGGTGTGCAGGGCGGTGGCGAGGGTTCCCTGCTGAGGACCAGGAGGGCGTGCTGAGAGCACAGCCTGGCCTGGGGCACAGGTGTTCCCAGAAAGACGCGCCTGGACTGCGCCGAAGCCGTGGCCACCCTGACCTCGCCCACAGCAGCCTGTGGCCCAAGGGCCGTGGCCCTGGCAGCTGAGTCTCAGAGCCCTGGGCGGTGCGGAGAGCGCAGGAGGTGCCGACCGCGGGCTCTTCACCTGCCAGACCCTGCCCGCCTGCCGCCGCACCGCGCTGTGCCCCTCGCCAGTGCTGTCCAGATGGGCCAGCAGAGTCCAGCTTCGATGGCCCAGCACAGGAAGGCAACAGTCTGCTCCCGCAGACTCCGCCAGCACGCAGCCCTCGTACCTCTCCAACGTAGATGCCCAGGTCCTCCTCGTCGTCTGTGCGGTAGCACACCATGAGGCCCAGCTTGTCCCGGTGGCTGGTCTTGCACAGCTCCACCTCCTGCCACAGGGTCCGGAGCAGAGGCAGAGCCCCGGAAAGTAAGGGGCGCGTGAGCTCTGCAGAGGCGGCCGTGGCCAGCCCCATGCCAGCCGCACCTCACCTGCCCCGCACATCACCTGAACTGAGCGCGCAGCCCGGGCTTGGCGGTGTCCTCACCGTCCCAATGGCTACCAGGAGAGGCCCGGACACAAACGGGGCACACGGAACGCAGACATGCGTGGCACACAGACTCACCATACAGACGGACCACGAGACTCACCCGCGCCCGCCCCGACTCAGGCGGACACGGCGTTGAGCCGAGCACGGGCCACGCACCGGGACGGGCCGCAAGGCCTGGCCACCCGGGCGGCAGGAGCCTGGCCGCCTGGCTCACCTCATACTCCAGCTCGTCCGCACGGTCTGCCTCCTGCGGGCTGCCCTCCATGAACTCCGCTGGGTCATAATACTCATGGCTGATGGGGGGGCTGCCCAGGAGAACGGGGTCAGGTGGACCGCGGTCTCCTCTCACGTCCCCGTCGCAGTCCCAGGCACGCAGCGTGGGGAGTCCTGCTCTGGGCGCCCAAGTGCCGGGCCACATGCACCCATGCAGAGACCGTGTCCAAGGGCTGGCTGCGGGTCCTGGCGCGCCCAGCCCAGCCCACCCTGCTGCACCCCGTCTCCAGAGCCACTTCCTCACCACGCCAGCTGGCAGGCACCCCTCCCGCCCAGCACTGGCCCACTCAGGTGATGCCCCAGGCGCTATCCAGGCCCCGGGGCTGCGGGCAGGAGGACCCAGGCCTCCAGGGGCCGCCTTGCCCAAGGCTCGAGCAGCAGCAGGAGTCAGCGCTCACGGCCCCTCTGAGTTGGCCAGGGAAAGAAGTGGGAAGATGAGGCGTGCAGGGCAGGGACAGGAAGGGCAAGACAGGGCGCGAGAAGGTTCAGAGGCTGACGCTGGAGAGGCAGAAGACGACGGGCGGCAGAGGACGGAGGGCGGGGTAGGAGGGCTGAGCCTGCAGCCTGCCAGCAGCGAGAAGGGGCAGTGCTCCCCGGGCCTGTGTGCCAGCCTCCCGGCCCCATCACCAGCTGGTGCCCAGCCTGAGGCTAGAGGCCCGAGGGCTTGCGCCCTTGGGTGCCAGTCAGTTCTGGAGGCCAAGGGGCCTCCTTCCTGCCCAGATGGGGTCTCCCTGCCATGCCCTGCGGGGCGGCAACGTGGCCTGGGCATGGTGGCCCCAGGGCGTGGGCCCTCCTGAGGGCGACTCACAGCTCAGACAGGACGTCCGGCTCCAGGATGACCATGGGCGGGGTGGGCGGGCGCAGCTTGCCCAGCGCCATGATATGCTCGAAGGAGATGTCAGTCTGAGTGCCGCTGTCCACCAGCTGCAGCTCATGGCAGGCGCTGCTCCCCCGGAGGCGGGGGCTGCGTCTCAGCACCTGGATCACCAGGGGCTCCTTGGAGGAGCGCAGGGCCTCCAGGGTTTGCTCCTGAGACAGCTTGGAGAGCTCCTTCCCGTTCACCTGCGGCAGAGACACGCTCCGTGAGGCCTGCCGGCCGCACCCGCCTGCTCCGCCGGGAGCCTGCTGTCCACTGCTGGGCGCCTCACTCCTGACAAGCGCACGCCTCAGCGCCATCCCCACGCCATGCTGGCTGGGAGCGCCAGGCCAGGGCTGGAGCACCCCTGAGTGCTGGCAATTGCTCGTGCTGGGCCTAACTCGGGGCAGCACAGACCAGAGCTGGCAGCACCGCAGGGCAGCGGGCTCCCCAGCCGTGAGTGGACGCCGAGCGGGCATGGGCAGCAGCAAGGCAGTGGCCACCCTGCGCTCTGCGCGGCAGGCCTCCGCCGGCACACGGGTTCAGGAGGCAGAGAGGCGAAGGGTGAAGACCTGAAAGGTAGGGTGTCACCCTCAAGGCAGCGAGCGCCTCGCTAAAGAGAAAGACCAGGCACACATGGCCATCAAGGCGGCCGAGGCCGCAGGAAGCTGCCTTATCAAACCCTACCACTTCCCGGGTCTCCCCTGGCTCCGGACGCCTCCACCCCAACAAGCCAAAGCAGGCTCGGCAGGAAGGAAATGAGAAAACGTCGCGCCTCCAAGCCTCGCTGTGGAGGGACATCAGAGGCTACAGCGGCCCCAGGCCGAGGGAGGAGAGCCGATTTCCGGCCCAGCTGCGTGGAGCAAGGAGTCCCTGCGGGCGTGATGCCAACAGCCCAGTAAGGCGCCAGGGAGAACAAGCTCCAGGCCTTGGGCAGGCAAAGTTACCACCCAGCACTGCAGCCTGAGGCCCTTGTGGCAGAGGTGAGGGCTGAGGAGGAAGAGCCGCAGGAGCTGAGGGCGAGCATGCTGCCCGAGTGGGAAGCTGGAAGCAGTTCCGGGAGCGGGACGGCTGGCTCTCCTCATGCCCTCGGCAGCTTGTGAAAAGACCAGAGGCGCCAGACCCCCCAGGGGCTGCCTTCAGCGCTTCAGTGCCAAAAACGCCAGGGAGGGCGCTGGCGGACAGGGGGTGCAGGGCGGGTCGGGTGGGCTCCCTGGTGGGGGGGCACAAAAGTCATGGGAGAGGCATGGCTGCTTGCAGACAGTGCCAGTGGGCGGGCCTGGCACGCGCAGGGCAAGACACTTAGTCGCCACTGGCCTGAGAGTTCTCGCAGTGACGCCTCCCCCCCCAGGTTTCCACTAGTTCACTGTGGAGCATTTGAATACGCAGAGAACCGCGAGGAAGCAAGACTTGCACAAGCCCAGGCCCGTGGGAATACCGCACGCCTGGCGACCTGTTTTCTTCTGGGCTTTTCTAACTGCTACTTGACTGTCGCACACTGCAGGCCCTGCCCCCAGGCCTGGAGCACCCAGGCCCACTGTCGACTAGTGAGGTGGTTTTCAATTGGGTTATGGTAAGAAGGTCGCAGGACCCATTTCGTGTGTGTATGTATTTTCCAGTCTGTCTTTGTGCACGCTGCGGCTGGAGAACGTTGCGGCCTGTCGCTGGCTCAAAGAGAACGCAGGACACCGCTCGCTGGGCAAGAAGCTGCAAGATTCCAAACAGTTACGTCAGCAGGTCAACACCGGGTGGAGGCCCAGGCGAGCTGCTGGCCAGAACCAACTGAACAAACGCGCCCTCTGGGGAATGGCCGCAGGCACTCCAAAGGGTGCGGAAGGGAGGGGCAGTCTTGGCCTGCAAGCCCTAAGCAAGCCTGAGGCCTTTGACGTCATCAGGAAACGTCATGGCAAAATTACATACAGCTCCGCCAACATTTCCAGGGTACAACTCACAAGGAAATGAATTCTGTCAAAAACAAAGGCGAGAAACGCTCAGAACTCGGGGCTTCCCACTCGTGACGGCGCGTTGCTGTCACCTGGGCGCACAGGCCCCCTGCCACAGGGTCGGTGACACCTGCATCCGCACCCCTCCGAAGCTTGGCTTCCCACCCAAAACACTGACCAGCTCCCTGCCTAACTCAAGGGCTTAACCTCTCCTCAGCATCTCCAAGGGGAGGCGGTGTCCCCAAACTCCCGGAGCAGGGTGACAGGGTGGCAGGACATTCGGGTGACCCCGACACCTGAATGGCTTCTCCCCAGCATGGTTACCCAGCAGCAATGTTGCCACAGAAACCAGGCCGTGGCGGGAGCAGAGGGGAGGAGCAGGTTGGGGTGTCGAAGGGGGGTGGGCACACCCACATCCTCAGCACCTCAGATGGGACCATCAGAATGATTCTGTGACAGTGCTGAACAGGCAGATGTTGGGGTACCAGGTGAGCACCTCAGGCCCCCCAGTGTCCTCTCCTCTTCATCGGCCATTGTGCCCAAGAGCCAGTGAGGGTGGTAGAGACTGGCTGAGACAGGAAGTGATCCCTTACAGGAGCAGGGCTATGAGCAGATGGGCAATATGGGGCGAGCGCTAGCAGCCCGTCAGGGGCCCCCACTCAGCAAAAGGCCCTTCCTGCCCCGTCCCACCCCAACCCATGGCAAGAAGAAGAGAAACACACAACCTCCCGCAAAGCCAGCGCCGGACCGGCCCTGACCGCCAGATCGCCGGAAGATCTCTGTCCATCCAGCTCCCAACAAGCCTGAGCCCGGGATGTCCCTCAAGCTGCCTGCAAAGATCTACACATTGGAGGACACCCCAGAAGGTCACCCCCACAGCCCTGCACGTGCCACTTTAGAGACGGGCCACCTTTTGACGTTGACACAGAACTCCTCACAATCAAGAAAATGGACACCAGGAATGGGAAGGGGACAAAATGGACAGTGCATGAAGCGGCCGAGGGCAGAGGAAGAGGCAACGCCCACAGCGGCCAGCGCGCGGCTGCAGGCGAGGGATCCCACGGCGCATGGAGAAACAAGGAGAGCAGAGCAAGGTGGGCACGCTGGCGACAGGGCACTGCCCTCCAGGACCCACACAGTGGGCCCGGAATGCAGGCCCTGGAGGGCCAGGCTGGGTGCCTCTAACTCCTGTGTGTAAAGGGTCAGGGCCTCCCTGGGGGCGCAGGTGTTAAGTCTCAGCACTGTGAAGCTGTCACAGCTGCCTTCCATCCCCAGCCAGGAGTGACCCACAGGGCAAGCAGAACCCCCACCAGTCTCCCTGCCGCCCCCTCAGCAGTGGGTTTCACTGGATCTGCCTGTTCAGCTCCCCACTCTGTCTCTGGGGGGTCCTCTGACCCCCACACACCTGGCCCGCACCCCAGCTCTTGTGTACATCAACAAATACATCCTTTACAAGAGCAAGGCTCAGGCCTGCGGTCCCCGGCCCCACGCCACAGAGCACCTGCAGAGGTGGCCGGGTCGGGGAGACCGGGGTGGCGGGTGTGGAGGCGGCTCTTGCTTGTCACCCATCAATAGATGGGTGAGCCCAAGGGACTGGCTGCATGCTGGGGGGACAGAGGTCTGGCCCGCGCGGCTCGACACACGGCGGGGAGACGGTCCCCAGCGTGGCGAGTGGTGACACTCCACGTTGGGTTACTGCTTTAGCGCTGTTTACAAGGCCAAGCGGTCGGGCTGCACTGACAGCTTTCCACAGCGCAAGTTGCGGGTCCCCGTTGCACAGTAAGGAGACTGAGGCACGCAGGGATTTGGCTGGGCAGACCCAGGACCCTGCGCAGGGCGCGGCCTCCACTGGACAGCAAGGGCTTTGAGGCTTGGGGGATGGGGCACGGACAGCGAGGGCCGGGGGCGGGGAGAGGAGGGTTGTGGGAGCCTGGCACGGCCTTGGCGCGGGAGTGGGCTATGTGGTGGCTGGAGTACTATGTAGCTGGGCCGGGGTGGGGCGCCTCCATGAGCTCGCACTGAACCCTCCACTCCCACAGAGGGTTCTTCCCTGCCCAGAGCTATCTCTCTCCTCCAGTCCTCCTGGTGGGCAATCAGTGACCCAGTGCCTGCTTATCTGGGAGGATCTGCCTTCATGTCGTGCCCACTCAGCTCAAAACCAGGCCTCAGAGTTGCGCTCACTGCCAGGGCCCCGCCCACGCCGTGCCTGACAGAGACACAGGCGCCACAGCCAGCATCCCAGGCAGGGGGGCCCAGACAGCACAGGGCCCCCGCGGCCCTGCAGGCCTCAGAAGCCTCAGAAGCACAAGTGGCAACTACCGCATTCTGCCCTGAGGGTAGAGGGAAGGTCAAAGGGCCACAGACCCCCTACGTCTGGTTTCCCCTCTGTCCCACAAAAAGGCCAGGGGCACCTGAGGGCAGAGGCGGGCTGCTGCTTTGCCCAGAAGGAATCACACATGGGGATGTGGCCCAGGGAACCCTGTCAGCTGCCCGGGGCCTCCAGCTCAGGAAGCAGCAGACTGGTGCCAAGCCACCATTGTCTGAAAACTTACCAGTGAAGTTTCCTGCAGGGCCCTCCCTGGTGGCGCAGCGGGTTAGAGCGCAGCACTGAGCAGCTACAGCCACTTCAGCATGAGTGTGACGGCCCCCCCCCCGAGGTGACCCCCAGGGCGCAGCAGACCTCTCCTGACCCGCCCGCTGCTCCCCTCAGCAGTGGACTTCGTCCGTGGGCCTGTCCTGCGCCCGCTCTGTCTCTGGGGAAGCCTCTCGCCGCCCCTGCGCCTCTGGCCTGCGGCTCGAGTCTGCACTGCTCTGGGAGCGACATCTGTCATTCTACAGTGCCCTTGCCGAGGAGCGGCCGAGTCCCAGACCAGAACCTCCCCAACAAAGTGTGCGCTGCACAGCACCCACCAAGCGGTCTCTTGCGATTGCCACAGAAAGCACGTGTTTGTGGGGAAAGGCTGCGGTAGCAGCAACTAGAAAGTTGTGGAAGGAAATGGAAATCTGAGGCATGTTCCTACTTCCCAAACTCCCTGTAACATGGCAGTGTTGTGTTTGAAAATGCTTACAAACTTCAAAACAAAAACAGGCGGCGCAGAGGGTTAGGGCGCAGCGCTGCAAGCCAGCCGCAGCCGCTTCAGTGAGCTCCATCCCTGCCCTGGAGGTGACCCACAGGGCGCAGCAGGCCCCCGCTGCCCCCCTCAGCAGTGGACCTCGTCCATCTTCCTGTTCTGCTCCCCGCTGTCTCTGGTCAATCCCCTCACTGCACCTGCACCTCTGGTCTGTACCCCAGTTCTATATGTGTAAATACTTTTTTTTTAAACATGAAAAACATTGCTCGAAACTTTCATGACAAAATACTAAGCCCAAAGATGCGCCGGATCACTGTGACCTCGTTTGGGGAAGCCCAGGTCTGGGCAAGAGTGCCGCAGGATGCCAGGCTCCCTGTGCCAGAAACGTGGGCGAGCGCAGAGAGCGCGTGTCCAACGCTCCGCCACACCCCGTTCCCGGGAGGAAGGGCAGGAAAATGTCCAATGTTGGCAGCGCGCCTCCAAATGTTTTGTGGGTGACTTTCCGTTCTTTCTGGTGCCTTAAAGCCCCTTCTCTGGCGAGAACCACTACTATCATCAGAGGGGACACACACACAGGCTGGAGAGCAGGTTGTGCCCAGCTGCTAAAGACGCGGGCTCCTGGCAGCCCGGGGATGCGACTCACATGGGGCAGCAGCAAGCAAGTCGCCTTGAATTCACAGCCACTCCTGCTTTCTGCACCTGCACCACCGCCTTCAAGCTCTACGGAAGGCGGCTCAGGACGGTAGTCACGAGGGCCCGAGCTCGCCACCCCAGGGAGCCAGAAAGCCACTTCCAGAAGGCTAGAGAAGGGCCTGGCCACAGTTTGATCAGTTGCCTGAGGTCCAGGGCCTGGCTGAGCGAGCAGATGCCCACCCTGTCTCCCTAGGCCCCAGCGCACGCCGGCCCTCTAGGATTGATCTGCAGAGACAGTCTTCTGCGGCCAGCCAGCACGCAGGCCCACGCCCCCAGCCATCGGCCTGTGGGCTAGGGGTACACAGATGACCCTTCCTGTCCCTGGTCAGCTGGCACCCATTCCTGGGCCGGGTGGGTGGGCCCTGGGTGCTCACCGCCAGCAGCACCCAGCACAGGGCTGCAGGGGCAGGGCAGCCTGCTGCGCCCCAGGCTTGGGGGGCGAGTGCCGGGGTGAACACCAGGCAAGGGACAGGCCACCAGGCCGCCTGGGCCGCACTCAGAGAAGCCCTGGAGGGAAATGCCGGGGCAGGGACTGCTTTAGCTGAGGAGGCGGGACTGATGCCAGGAGCCCGCCACGCTCACCACAGGGACCGCCCAGGGTGCACCCGAGCTAGACTGGCATTTGCAGGAGAAGGAGGCCAACACTCACTCACCCAGCCTCTGAAGGGAGAGGGGACCACAGCCTGCTAGTGGCCGCGTGGATGCGGCCAGGTCCTGCTGCTGCCAGCCAAAAGCAAGGAGCCACCCTCACACCTACTGAGGGTCAAAGAGGGAAAGCTGTAGTGCCGCTGAGTCCAGGCACACTGACACCGCTGGGGGTGCGCCATGGAGAAACAGCCCAGGAGCCACGCGAGCCAGCAGCCCCACACACATCCATGAGGGGGCACAGCCAGCTGTGGAAGCAGCCAAGTGTCCGCACACAGGGGATGGACAGACAGAACACGTCCTGGCAGGTCATTCAGGCCGATGAGGGGAGCTCTCATGTGGGCAAAGCCGTGCGTGGAAAAGTGTGGCCAAGGCACAGAAGGCCACGCGCTGGCCAATGCAGGGCAGGTCACCAGGGCCGGGGCTGGGGGAAGGGGGAGTGGCTGCTAATGGATCTGAGGCACCTGTTGGGCTCACAAGATGCTCCTCGGTGACAGAGCAAGACAGCTGTGTGTGACACTGGCATTAATGATAAATTTCACCACAGAGAACTTTTCCCACAATAAAACTGAAACTCAGGAGAGATCCAGAGACCACAGGTTTCATTCAATGCAAATTTATACCTCAGATTCCAGTTCTGAGACCACCTGCTGACACCCCTAGTGACACTCCCAGCTACTAGTCCCCAAGCAGGCAGAGTGCATTCTCCTAGGGGCTGTTCTTGATTTAAAATAATGAGGAAGATACTACAGGCCTCCTGGTGGCCTAGGAGTTGAGACTCAACATTGCCTGAGTTCATCCCTGGCCAGGGAGTGACCCCAGGGCGCAGCAGACCTCTCCAGCCTTCCTGATGGCCCTCAGCAGTGGGATTCAGTAGATCTGCCCGTTCTGCTCCCCACTCTGTCTCCGGTGAATCTTCTCACTGCCCCTGCACCTCTGGCCTGTACCCCAGTTCTGTATGAACAAATAAGTCTTAAAAAAAAACCAAAAAGGAGGCTGGCCCCCCCTGGGGGCACAAGGGGCTGTCTCAGCACTGTGAGGCTGTCTCTGGGGAATCCTCTCACACCAGCACCTCTGGCCTGCACCCCAGTTCTTGTGTGCATAGGTAAATCTTAAAAAAAAGAAACCGAAAGGAGGCTTGAGGAGCTCAGTGGGGAGTGGAGGGGGCGGAGCCGCAGGCCAGCAGCCCAGGGAGCAGTGGCATGGACACCACTTCTGGATTTTGTTTAAAGGATTTCTTGATGCATACTGAACTGGGGTACAGGCCAGGGGTGGTGAGAGGACCCACCGGAGACAGAGTGGGGAACAGAATAGGCAGACTGACTTAGTACACTGCTGAGAGGAGCAGCGGGGAGACGGGAGAGGGTTGCTGCCCGTGCGGGTCACTCCCGGGTTGGGATCGCACTAGCTTCGTGGTGCTGTGCTTCACCCGGGTGCGCCACCAGGGAGAGCCCAGGATTTTTTTCCTGAATTAAGCGGGGGCTGTCCCCAGCTACATGAGGTGGGATAAGGCTGAGCCTGCAGAGATACAGCCGCTTTAGGAGCTTCTGCAGGAATGGGGTGGGGGTGCTGGCGCTTGGTGCCACCAGGAGACTCAACTGTGTGTCTGACTGCTGATGGGGCATTCAGAAGAGAAGGCACCGGGATGCTGAGGAGGTCTGGGGACATGGCAGGGAGTCAGAGGGCCGCCAGCGGCCAGTGCGGGCGCACGAGAGGAACGTGGACACAGGGGGGCAGGCGAGAGCAGCGCGGGAAGCTCGGCTGGCACTGGGGGGGAAGCCCCA
>NW_004567158.1:317770-323669 GCF_000260355.1 Condylura cristata
CGGGCGGGCGCTGTTCCCGCACGGGCGGCGGGCCTCTGGGCAGGCCGGGGTCCAGCCACTGCCCTGTTGGGGCGGCTGCAGGCCCAGCTCCAGAAGTCCTGGCGCCGCTCAATCGGGGCCCGCGCCCAGGCCTTCTCGCACCTGCGCCGGGAGGTGAGGGAGGGAGGGAGGCTGGGCGAAAAACCTGTGTCCAGGAGGGATGGTGACTCGCGGGGAGGAGTGGGTAAGGTCCCCTTCGTTCACAAGATGGCAGGGGAGTACAGTCCATTGCCCTTTAAACCCTTTGTCCAGTGGCTGCGTGCTGCCCGCCCCTGCACCCTGCCAGGAGGCTCAGCCACCACTAGACACAAGGCAAAGGGGCACTTTCCTTTCCCAATGCGCAAGGGCACAAGGACCCAAGGCACCGTTCATGATGAGCCTGAGCCAGGGCGAGGAAAGCCAGCCTGGGGCAAAGGCACAGGGGCAGATCTCCAGGAAGGGGAAGCAGCTGGGGGACAAGGGGCCCGAGCAAATTGAGCATGCACCCTGTAACTCTGCCCGCTCTTCCTGCCCAGGGATGGGAGCCAGAGAAAGCAGCTTATAGGTCTTTTTAATCGCTGGGCAGCGGTGTGTCCGGGTGCCCACATGTGCTCCAGCATGGGGGTGGGACTGCAGGGTCTGAGGCTGCACTTGGCAGGGAAGAATTCACTGGGTCCCAGGCGGCCCTCTGGGCTTGCAGTGAAGGCTCACCCCTTTTTCACCCCTTGCTTGTAACACTCACTTCCCACTTGATTGACCCCAACTCCCAAGGTTCTCACTTCTCAGAGTGCAGTTTGTAGACCAGCGACTCGGGCCAAATCTGGGAGTTCATGAGAAACCCCGAAACCCAGGCCAGAAGCCTGGACTTGTTAGGGTGCATCCTGCATCTTAACCAGGGCCCCGGGATACTGTGCAACTCAGGCATCCCCTCAAGGAACCCTAAGACCTGTACCCACGAAAACTCAATAGAATTCTGACACTGGGCAGATGCTTCAAAGAGTCTCCAAAGCTCCCTCTTCCTCCCTCCCCAAAGCTGCTTAATGAATGGGAGGTGCCCCTGACTGGGGAAGTCCTGCCCAGGGAGTGGCTGGGACTAGGACACCACATCCTCCCAGCCTCTCACCTCCAGGCTGACCTGACTGGCCCAAGGCCCAGCGCTGGATCCAGCAGTAGCCAAGGTGATATCCCTGAGGCTCTGAGCAAGCATATGGAACAGACAGAAGGCACCAGGGGAGACACCTGATCAAACCCCACAATCAAGGCTTGCTGGGGAAGCCCTGCCCTGGGAGCCATGGCAGAAGACCTGGCAGGGAGAGGGGCCAGGCCCAGCCTGCAGCTGGCCCCCTTGCGCACGGCTCAACCGGAGGGGCTTCAGAGACATACTCTGGCCTCTCCTCCTGGGGAGGGGCGAGAAGACAGGTGGTTTCCCCTCGCTAGTCCTCAAAGACCAGGAGTGCAGTGGGCGGGCAGCCACCGTGAGTGGTGAGTGCAGGGTGGAGGCTATCTGTTCATCGGGAATTTATCTCTGAGGGACTGCTACGCAGACACGGTATCAGAGAGAGGCTATCAAGACCAGGGAGGCTGGTGTGGCAGAGAAAGGTCAACAGAGTAGACATGATTTGATCTGTGCAAGGGGGTTACGGAGAAGAATGCGGGAGCACCTTGGCTGGCTGGGGGGTCCTCTCCCTCGGTTCTACATTGATGCCACTTTCTTCCTCTCACCCTTTGTAACCTGGCTCCTTCCTTTCTCCAATCAACATGTACATGTATCACACCCACCCACTCAGGGCCATCTACAGATTTTCCAAGCATGTACCCCACTGCCCCATCCCCACTCTTAACTGCCCTTGGAGGGAGGGCATGACTGGGATGACAGAAATGGACCAGGAGTTCCATGTGCCACATTCAAAGTACCCCTGCTGCACCATGAGTAGAAGAAAGGGCCCAAACCACGTGGGCATCAACAGCCAGAGAAAGCATTTGGCAAATCCAACAGTCCTTTGTGATAACAACTAGGAATTGAGGGGAATTTCCTCAACCTGACAAAGAGCGTCTATGAAAAACTAGCAGCTAACTTTATTTTATACTGGTAAAAGACTGGAAGTTTTCCCTCTAAGTTCAAGAACAAGGCAAGGATGCCGTCTCTTCCCACTTTGTTCAACTTTGTACTGGAGTTGCTAGCCAGCACAATTAGGTAAGAAAAAGAAACAAAAGACATTCCAGACTGGAAAGGAAGTAAAACTATTTGCTTGTTCATTACATGATCCTATATGTGTAGAAAATCAACTAAAAACCTAGTGGTAATAATAAGGGAGTTTAGTAACATTTCAGGATCCAGGCTCAATACACAATAATCAGCTGTATTTGTATACAATGACAGTAAAATGAAAAGGAAATTGAGAAAATCATTCTATTTACAATGTCATCACACACACACAAAAAAAAAAATAGGAATTCAACTAAAACTTTGTTGAAAGAAACTGAAAACCCAAACAGAAAGACACCTCCTATGTTCATGGTTGATACTGCCCCCTAAATTGAGCTACAAATTCAATGCACCCACGACAAAATTCCAGTGAGCCTCTTTTCAGGAAATGAGCAGTTCCTAAAATTCATATGGAAACTCAAAGGTCGCGGACCAGCCAAAAGTAAATTTTTTTAAAATTTTGTTTATTTATTTATTTGTGCATGCATGCCTAGAAGTAGGGATAGGCCAGAGGGGAGGGGGAGGGGATGTGTGAGAGGACTCCCCCAGAGTGGGAAGCAGAACAGCAAGACCCACTGAAATCCACTGCTGAGGGGGCAGGGGGGAGTCAGATCTGCTGCACCACGTGAGTCAGCTCCTCCCTGGCCAGGGATCTCAAGGTGGGCAGTAGCAGTGGTAGCACTGAGACTTAACCCCTAGGGCACCAGGGAGGCCCACGTCAAAAAGTCCAACAAAGACTCACCATATGATCCAACAAAGCCAGAAAGAATAGGAAGCAGAGACCGCTCACAGCAGGACCGCTCATGGTGGCCACCGTGGAAACCTACCACCCAAGGGGCCACCAATAGGCTGGAGACGTTCCTTGTGCTTTAGCTTTTCAGTGGAATATTACTCAGCAATAAAAGATGTAGGGATGCGTGCTACATGAACATTAAACGTGTTATGTTAAATCAAAGCGGCCAGATACAAGTCATAGATATTGTGTGGTTCCATTTGGGAGAAATATCTGGAACAGACAAAGCCATAAAAAGAAAGCTAAGTGCTCCCAGGGCCTGGGAGGTGTGGGGAAGCTGGAGCGGGGACAGGGGTTCCTTTTCAAGGTGATGACATGTTCTGGAACTACATGGTGGTGACAGGTGCATAACTGTGAACAGACTAGAAACCAGAAGCGTATGCACAAGGAAAGTATGTGTGTTACATCTCAAGAAATCAAGAAAGCTGAAGGTTGTTTTTGTTTTTGTTTAAGCACGCGTGTGAGTCTTTAGAGCAAAAGGCCTATAACTCATGCTAGGGGCAGAACCTGAGTCACAAACCTCTGGGAGGCTTGGCAAGAGGCAGTGACAGTAACGCTGGCACAGCAGTCACATGTCAAGTGGGGGGCAGCATCTCCAGGGGGTCCCTGACCCTGGTAAGAGGCAGAGGCCAAGGATAGGAATGGATGTCACCCAGGACGAGCCAGAAGCACGGCAGAAGCTGAAGGACACTGGGGGTTTAAGTTCAGTCAGGCGAGAGATGGCCCGTCCTTGAAGCCCAAATCTGGGCTGGGAGAAGTTGAGTCCTCCTGCTGGCCTCAGACCCCAGGCCCCAGAAAGCCAGCCAGCAGGAGAGGCAAGGGTGTCCTCTGCTTTTACTTTTTTATTCAATCGTCTTGTCTCCCCTTGATCTGTTCTGTTTGTTTGGGGGGGGGTTCTAAGATTTATTTACTTATACATATAAAAACTGGGGTACAGGATAGAGGTGAGGGGTGAGAGGATTTCCCAGAGACAGAGTAGGGAGCAAAGCAGACACAGTGACTGAAACACACTGCTGAGGGGAGCAGTGGGCAAGACAGAAGAGGTCTGCTGCGCCCTGGGGGTCCCTCCCTGGTGGGGGATGGAACTAGTGCTGCAAGGACTGCTGACAGCTTGCTAGCATTCTCTTTAACCCCTGTGCCACCAGGGAGGGCCCCTCTACAGGGACTTTCAAAGGGAGGGGCAGCCCCTGGGACTGGCTGGCAAAAGGGGCAACACAAACACAGAGCAGGGCCAATGTGAGGGCAGATACCATCCCCCACTTGCCATGGGCTTCGGCTCACTCTAGAGGAGCAAAGCCTGACCCAGAATATCCTGCCAGGCTCAGCTCTGGCCTTCCTCCCAACTGGAGCCTCAAAACAGTGCTTCCCCACCCCCACTGACACGTGGAGCCTGAAGGTAAGGGTCATCAAGTGTCACCTCCAAACTGCAGCCAGTGTCGGGTCTGTGTCCCTCATACACCGTGTCACGTAAGCACTGCACCCAGCGCCTCTCCAGGGAAGGCAAGAGCTGGCATCTGAAGGACTTCCAGAAAAGTGGGGCTGTGTTTTCAGGCCTCCCCCAGCATCTGGGTGCCTACAGCTAGGATTCCACAGGACTGCCTCTAGGTCACTGCCCAACTGGACCTCCAGGCCGGTTACAGTGATGGCCCACCTGTCCCTACAGAGATTTCCAAAGGCTGAAGGAAAGTGCGAGCAGAAGTGGGGACATCGGAAGCTCCGCAGGTGAAGGGCCCCTGAGAGCTGAGGAAGAGGTGTAGTCAGGCCAGGCCCCTCCCCGGGGTCTCATGGTGGCCAGAGGACCTTGGTTGCCATGACCAGTGCCAGCTCCGGGCCCCTTAAACACTCACTCACCCATCGCATCCCCGCTCCTGCCTGCAGGAGATTCCCTGGGTCAAAGACTCCTCCCCCCTCCCTCCATTGCGCAGGTCTGGGTGGTGGGCAACCGGGCGCCCCAGTCCTGACCAGTACATCTGCAAGTTGAAGTGGTACTTGCTGCACAGGGCCTGGGCCTCAACTCGCTGACCTTGACCTCGCTTGCACTTAGCCTTCCCGGAGTGTCTGGCCACGCCATCCTGACTTCTCTCTAGACAGCCGACGAGTGCACACACAAAGTACACGCGCGGGGCGGGGAGCCTCCACGCACACAGACTGGGCACAGGCACGCACTCACGAAGTCACGCCACGCACAGGCAAGGAGAACGGACCCCTCCCGGGTCGCGCGGCAGGGCTGGGGTCGGAGTGCACGGCCTCGGGTAGTGCGCTGTCCTGTCCACGCCCCCCCCCCGCGGTCAGGGCTAGGGGCCCGGGCGCGCAGAGGACTGGCTGGGCACCCCAGCCCTCCCAGCTGACCCCGGCGGCGGCCGCTCACCCGAGGCAGAGGAGCCCACCGCTTGGACACAGCCGGAACGGAGAGCGGGTGCTGAGGTGGGCACCCCAGCCCTGGCTGAGCGTCGCCGTGGCCTCGGGTGTCCCGCGCGCTCCTGCACCCTCAGGCCCTCGGGGGGCTTCGATTTCGCTGCTCCCGCGCCGCGGGCACCCCGCGCCCTCCCCAGCCCTGGGTCCAGCGGGGCCCGCGTGTGCGGGGAGCGGAGCCCGTTGCTAAGCAACCTCGGTCCGGCGCCCTCAGCACCGCGCCTCGCGGCTAGCCGGGGGTGCACGGCCGGGCCGGGCCGAGCCCAACTTCCCGACCCCGAGGCTCTGAACCCAGGGCTCGGGTGCCATGGACTCGGGAGCCCGCGGGAGGCGCCCCGCACCCGCACCCCTCGCAGGTCCCCTCATTTAGGACGGGTTCCCACGGAGCACCCGCCCCCAGAAACTGAGGGCGAGGATGGCTTCCTACCTCTTCCTCCTCGAGCCCTGCAGCCCTCCCGCGCTCGCCGCCC
>NW_004567158.1:324629-338779 GCF_000260355.1 Condylura cristata
CCGGCCGCCTCTCCCCCCTCCGACTCCCCGCAGTGACAGCTCCCCTCCTGCCGCGGCGGGAACCTCGCGGCGCTGAAGGGGCACCTTTGTTAGAGAAGAGGGGAGAGGTGCCGCGCGGGGTCGCGGGACGGTGAGGGGGCGCGCAGCTCCGGGAGGGCAGGCCGCCAGCGGTGCCTACTTGCGCCTGTGCGCCCTGCCGCCTCCACCTGGCCCTCTTGGGCTGACCTGGGGACATGGCCTTTGCCTGGGAAGCAGCATGGGCTTGACACCTGGGCTGGCGCAAGCCCTCCCCCGGGTCACCTGGTCAGGTTGGGGTGCTCACTTCCTGGCTTTGGCGAGTGCGAAGTCATCAGCCACACTGGCCTTCGAGGCCGCAGTGGCTGGGAAGGGGCCTCCGAGGCTTCTTCCCTCCCTGGCCGACTCCTCGCAACCCTGGCTTCCCTGGGGGCCGCAGCTCTGGCCAGCCCAGGCCCCCACCGGGGCTTTGTGCTGGGCTGGTGAAGAGATCTCAGGGGCTTCCCTCCGTGCTGGGGGGTGAAGTGACCTCAAGATGCGCATAAGTGCACCTTCTCAGGATGGTGAACACTGGGAAGCGCCAGGTCTAGTGCTCCTCAGATTGTCAGCCCCAGACCTCAAGGGGGACTTAGGTGCCACTTCCCAAAGGCCGACACAGCCGCCGCATAAGGTATTGTCTCGAGCCTAGAGGTTCCAGGCCCCAAATCCAGGAGCTAGAGGCCACTGCCCTTGGAGGGCTCCTGGGGAGGCCCTTGCCCCTCCTGCGTCCTCGGGCCACCATCCATCCTCGGCTCCATCTTGTGACTTCCTCGTCATGTCCCCCTGTCGGTGTCTGTCCCAAGTCCCCCTTCTTGGAAGGTCCCCAGTCATCCCCGAGCATGGCCTCGACTTGACTCCACCTGCAAAGGAGGGCCAGGTTGGGGTTTAAGCATGGTTTTCTGGACTGCGCATCGCCAAGTCCACACTCAAGGCCCGCAGAGGAAGACTCCACTTGTGCAGAATGACGGAGTCACAGAGCAAGGGAAGGTGCCTGCACCACCAGTTGCTAAGGAGTTCATGGGCCTGGGCCCCAGCCCTGCCCTGCCACAGAGCCCTGTTCACACACTCACTCGTGACCTGCCTACTGGCTTCCCTAGACAGGACTGCCCAGGAGAGTGGAGACAGGACACAGCCAGGGAACCCTGTCCAGTCCTCTTCTCCAGGAAGCCTTGACCCTCGACTGATGAAGTCACGCTTCTCTTTTACCACCCAAGCTTCGTGCTTGCTGCTCCCTTACCTGTCCGTGGGCCAGGGCCAGGGAACTTACCCTGGGTGTCCAGTCCAAAGGAATCACCACCACCCCCCCAGGGCCCTCGTTGCCTCTTCCGGTGGGGGCTGTGTGTTGCACCTTACATTTAGGTTGGGAAGTAACTCGTGGGTGCACAGTCCAGATCCACCTCACGTCTGAGCATAGGCACAGTGCCTGACCGCTGGTGGTTAAGACTGTCCTCCACCGAGTGGCTTTTGTTCCTTGGTCCAAGAGCAGTTGACAAGATTGGAAGGATCCATTTCTGCCCTTCTGTTGTGCAAAACTGAACAGCACGTGGAGGAAGCGGGGGCGTGGGGGGGCTCTCACACTACCTCAGAACCCTGTGGGTCTTCACCCGAGCACTTACGATTCAATCATGTTATGGACACACTCAAAAGGTTAAATAATGGATTTATTTATAAGGAGAAAGGTAAAGGAATAACCCAGGGAAAGAGGGAGAGAAACACAGGTTAACTAGGATGTCCTACCGGTTCTGCCAACCTGGACTCCACCGGCTGCTAGAAACCGACTGAGCGCCAAAATGATCCGCTGCGAACCACCAGGTCCCCCCAAGGCCCACATGTCTGGTTTTATCCCAACCTGGCTGCTCAGCTGCGCCCTCACGTCCCGGCGCCCTCGTGTCCCGGTGTGCTTCTCCTTGGTACTGATGGGATTTGGAGTTCCAGCATCTGGAGTGGGTGCAGAGTCCATGAAACCTGTACCTGTTACACTTTCAACTATTTTTAAGTAAAATTCAGAGGCATTAACTGCATCTCAAAACCCTTAACCACCGCAAAGAGACCCGATAAGCTCTGTCCTGTCTGTCTGTATGACTTTGCCCGCTGTTGGTGTTTCACACCAGAGGGGCTGTCTTCTCTTGCCTGCTCTCTCCGTCCTCACGGCATCTCCGAAGCCACCCACGTGTGCTGTCTGCAGAGCGGTCTTCCATCTTAAGGGCAGATGTATTCCAGTGTTGAGACCCACCACGTTTGTGCACCTGTTCATCTGTCGGGTACTTGAGCTGTTTCCCCTTATTTTGTGTGTTTTAATATAGCTTGATCATATATCTATGTTGACCTAAAATGATCAGTTTAGCTTATTTAATTTTATGCAAAAGACACCCTATCTGTAATCTCTGGGTCTTGCTTTTCTGCCTGCAATATCAGATCAATCAGAGCCTCTCCACGATGTTGGTCATAGTAGTCGGTCATTCCTTTTCGCCAGTATATAATATTCCACCCTTGTCTAACTGTGTCCCCACTGGAGCGTATCTGGGTTTTTCCAGTTAGTTGCTGTGGCTGCCCAGTGGCTGCAAGCATTCACATTGGGGTGCCCTGTAACAGATTTGGCGCCCAACATGAGTTGGGTTGCCTGTCTGTGGGTCTTCACCCTTGCGCTTACGATTCCATCGTATTATGGACACACTCAAAAAGGTTAAATAATGGATTTATTTATAAGGAGAAAAGTAAAGGAATAACCCAGGGAAAGAGGGAGAGAAGTTCAAGTAACAAGAGTGTCCTACCCGTTCTGCTGACCTGGACTCCACCGGCCGCTGAAAACCGATCCAGAGCCAAAACGACCAGCCGCGAACCCCCAGGCCCAGAGCCCCCCAGAGCCCACATGTCCGGTTTTATCCCAACCTGGCTGCTCAGCTCCGCCCTCACGTCCCAGCGTGCTTCTCCTTGGTACTGATGGGATTAGTAGTTCCAGTACCTGGAGTGGGGGCGGGGTCCATGAGACCTGCACCTGTTACAGTAGGAGGCTGTGCCCGTGCTGTGCTTCAGAGGAGGCTGCTCCTGCTCAGTGAGCCTCCCGACTCGGCTCACACTCACATGTGTGCTGCATCTTCCTGCATTTGAGGGGAAAGTGCCTGACCCATCTAGGGTGCTGCCAGGTGTCTGGTGAAATGCTGCATGTGTGCTCCAGTTCATGAGCGTGAGGAAGCGGGCCGCAGCAGTGCTGAGCTCTCCAGGCCCTGTGGTGCGTGCCTTGCACACTAGCCACCTTTGCAAACTGGGGAGAGATGCTCAGCCCCAGGCGTTTTACCGAGGCCCTTGGAATAGACTGGCTGGCAGTCCCTGGTCACCCCCAGGCTGGTCCACACACCTGGGGTCACTCTGAAGTGGAACCCAGGGAGTATCAGCAAAGATGCCTGCAAAGGGAGCATGCGTGACAAGCCAGCAGAGAGCCACGGGGCAGCCAGTCTTGGGGCACCGGAAGAAGGACCCTCTGTTGTCAGATGGCACAAAAGGAAACAGGACCCCAGTGTTCCAGGGCACCCCAATGTGCCCACCCCAGCGTGCTTCTCCTTGGTACCGATGGGATTTGGAGTTCCAGTACCTGGAGTGGGGGTGGGGTCCATGAGACCTGCACCTGTTACACCAGGACTAACAAGAAGCAGGTTAAATGCGCCCAGTGCTGACCCAGCGCTGACCCAGCGGGTCCACAGCCCGAGGCTGAGGCGTCTGTAGGGGTCCAAGCTCGGGAGGCCTTGGTGCATTTGCACCGGCCGCTGCACACAGGCAGACGTGACGTGGCTGCGTGTGGAGAGCGGAGTCGTAAGGCCTCATCAAGGGTGAGGGCCAGCAGTCACGGCCCCCAGGCCCATCCTGTCTTGTAGGTAACACTGGTGGTCTGACAGGAAGGAAGATTCAGACCAGCAGCTGAGCAAAATGTCAGCACTCCAGACGTGCTTACCTCAGATCACCCAGCTTCCCTCTGACTGCGGGCCCTACAAGCCTGACACTACACACCTCGCGCCAAGCAGCAGCTCAAGGCCAGGGTGAGAGAGCAGAGACGAGCGGAAGCACCCAGAAGGCTCGGGCTGCCTGCACTGGCTGGCTCCCTAGGGCCAGTGTTCCTGGGTCCCAAGGAGAGTTTCCCCCAACTCTGATTAAGTCGTTTTGGAAATGTTGGGTTCGGAGAGCGGGTCCTGGGGTTCACTCCGGGAAAAGTGTCCCCAGAGCTCCCCTTTCAGCGGCACCAGCAAGTTCCCAGGACAGTTTGCCCACAACAGACGTTGATTGTGTCCGAGAGGGCAGGTCTGGCTTTAGAGGGAGAGGGAGGACGCTCTCACGGCCACAGCGGCCAGCGAGGGTTGCTGAGAGGGCAGGTGTGCGGTCAGGCTGGTCCCGGGTGGGAAGCCTGGGGGCAGCTGTCCCTGCTGAGGGGTCAGTGAGGTGAAGCCCCGTCCCTGGGGGCCGGAGGCTGCTGTCCAGGGCAGGGACAGGGTTCGAGGCTCGAGGCTAGGAGCCGGCACAGACCCAGCTGGAAGGAGGGGGGCTGCTGCTCCAGGGCAGAGATTGCCCAGAGGGAATCTTCTCTTGGGGGGGCTCACTCCTTCTTGGGGTGGCCCGTTTGCTGTTGATTTTGGATAGCTATGTGGAATTTGAAAGGGACCGGAGATTCTCCAACGGCCTCAATCTCCATATCTTTACCTTGGTCTGAGCCGGTGACGCAGCGCCACACACCCGGCTCAGCTTAGGGCTGAGCCTCGGGCCTCGGAATTCCAGCCCCTATAGCTGGGTTAACGACTATGTTAATCCCTTCCACCCCCACCTCCAGCCCCAGCGTTGCCAGAGCCAGGTTTCTGGTCTGGTGGTACCTACTTTCCAACTATTCTTTTTTTTTTAAAAAAAAAAGATTTATTTTATTTTTGCGCACAAGAGCTGGGGTGCAGGCCAGAGGTGCGGGGTGAGGGGGAATGGTGGTGAGAGGACTCCCCAGGGACAAAGTGGGGAGCAGAACAGGCGGATCGACTGAGACCCACTGCTGAGGGGGCAGCGGGGAGACCGGAGGGGTCTGCTGGCTCTGGGGACCCTCCCTGGCCTGGGGTCACACTCCCGCTGCAGGGGCTGCGGGCAGATTCAAAGCGCTGAGACCCCCGCTGCGCCACCAGGGAGGGCCGTCCTTTCCACCTTCTCTATCATTGCCCTCCGTCAGGGAGAAGGGGTCTCCTCTCTGGCCCCTCAGGCCGGGCCTAACAATCAAGCTGACAACACAGAGTAACAGGAGTCTCCAACTTGGTGAAAGGCTCTGATGGAGGAAAGAATGCAGGAGAGGCGTCACAAGACTGAGCCACACAAAGGGGCAAATGCCGCAGCTGACACAGCCATAACATCAGGGCACCAAAGCCAGGATGCCCGCCCGGATGCCTGGCGTCCAGGTGAAGACAAGGACATAGAGATGGAGATGAGCCTCACTAGGGAATCTCCGTCCTCTCAGACCTCTATTCAAAGTCAACAAACCTGGGCTCACAGGGAGTGGGCCCCTCCCAGGGAGAGGCTGTCTATATCTGGGCAGTCTCTGCACTAGCACGGGCAGCCGCCCCACTGCCCACCTGTGCCTATGCAGGTGCTTCTTCCCACCCGCGCTCTCCCTCTCTCTGTGCAGGGCAGCAGCCGCCTGCCTGCCGGTGACCTGACCCATGCCGGGACCTCTAGGGACTGACCTCCCTCCGGGGAGGCCTCTTCCTAAGACCTCCTGCTGCCACCATGTAGGCCTCTTTCCCGGCAAGCCTGTCCCTCTCGGGGCAGCTCTTCCTGCCCACTTGCACCTAACCAAGTGTCTTCCCCTCTCCTGTCCCTTTCTAATAAACTTCCTCTTAAAATAACTGGAGTCTCTGTCTCGTGGAGAATCTCACCGTGGACCGCTGAAAGGGGAGTTCTGGGGAAACTGTTCCCAGAGTGAACCCAAGGACCCCAAACTCAAAAGACGACATCAGCTCCATGTATGGGAAGTTTTCACAAGTGCAGTTAGAACCAGAGTTGGAAAAACTCTGTGCTGGGAGGCTCCCAGCCATAGTCTCCCCACAAAAGCTGAAGAGAAAGAAAGCTGCAGGCACCGCGGGGCACAGCACTCTGGGGCAGGCCCAGGCAGGTCGAAGTCCGCTTGCAAACTTGCAAACTGGCCTTCGGGAATACCTCCTCGATTGCATTTCAAAAAGATGCTCCCAGGCCCTGGAGGGAGGAAGCATCCCGCGCGAGGAGCCTTGGCTTTTAGCCTTTAAGGTGCTTACTCGCGGAAAGGAGTCCTGAAAGGGAGGGGCGGTGGCGGGCCTCCAGTGTCTTCCATGGAGAACCTAGGGGCTCTTGCGCACTTGAACTGCGTTGGCCCTCCACGTGCCTCCTTGTCGCTGAGACACAGGAAGACCACTTTAAAAAAACCAGCAAGTACTCAGGGATCAGAGTTACTGTAAGGTCAATTTTGTGATTCAGCACAATATTTGCCATTCGAGAATATGCTTTAAATATATGAGACCACAGGGCCTCCCTGGTGGCGCACTATGAGGCTGGCCGCAGCCGCTGTCTGCCTCCCCGCTGCTCCCCTCAGCAGTGGGTCTCGGTAGATGGGCCTGTCCTGCCCGCCACTGTCTGGCAAGTCCTCTCACCCTTCCCCCGCACCTCTGACCTGCACCCCAGTTCTTGTGTGCATCAATGCAAGGTTAGGCATGGTAAGGAGGAAACAAAGAGACAGCGAGGCCAGTAAAACCAAAAGCAGGTTTATTTCTGCGCTCCCGGGCGAAGTTCTCTGACCCCAGAGAGAGCCAGGTCAGAGAAGGCCACCAAGGGAGGGTACGAGGCCTTCGTAGGCTCCGTGGCCAGGAGAAGAGGCCAGGGGGAGAGGAACTGGAACTTCTTTTTCTGCCCAGGCGGTGGTGACAGGAGCCGCGAGGGCATCGCTCCCGAATATCCGCTCTGCTTGGGGCATCGGGCACCCGACCTCCCAGCGGCTTAACTCTGCATCTTATCGTTTAAGACTTCAGTGGAATTTTGCTCATACAGCCCAGTAAGTCTCTCCTGAGTTTTTGTCAGATGAAGTCAGCATCATACTCACAAGATAATGAGAGTAATTGTGCTGCCTTCTGAGATCAAGTGTCGCAGCCGAGAAACGCAGACTCCAGCCATCATCCAGCTTCTCATCCGAGCAGACTGTACTCCAGTGTCTGATGTCCATGGCCATATTTTTAGCCTTGAGGACCAAGCTGCCCTGTGGGCCATTTCGAAATTGCATCAGTCCGAATCAGCAGTGACATCACGGCGGCAGCCCGGGACATTATCTGACCCGCAGCCAGCTGTGCTCAGCCAGCGCCCTGGAACACCCGGGGCTTCTAGAGCCCTCAGGCCAGCCAGGTGACTCTAGGCCGTCTTACGCAATCTGTCTGCAAACGTGCAGGGGCCTGTTTCGCTCTGAATTCGCTGCTTTTCCTTTTTTGAAGATTTTTTTTATTTCTATACGCACACAAGAGCTGGGATGCAGGCCAGAGGTGGGGGGGGAGTCTCCCCAGAAAAGTGGGGAACAGGAAAGGCGGATCCACTGAAAGCCACTGCTGAGGGGAGCTATGGGGAGACAGGGATGGATTCCGGCCACAGTGGCTGCTGATGGCTTAGTAATGCCCCTGGGAGCCCCACCACTATTCCTCCAGACCAGGCCTTTGCTTCTCCCAGCAGGCACAGCCCCACGGCTGCGGCTCCTGCAACGTTTACAGTCCGCAACTTAGAAGCAGTAGCGACATTGTCAAGCTCTTCTGCATCTGATTTCTGGCCAGTTCAACATTTTAACCAAGGTGAAAAAACAAAATGCCGGGGCCAGGAGCCAAGCTGGGCCGCCTAGCACTGAGCCCACCTACAACATCCCCGGGGCTGCGGAGTCCAAGCCCGAAGGCTGGTGCAGAGGGGCCGCGGGGCAGTGAGGTTTCTTCCCAACTGGGGCAAGCGCCAGAGCAGGACTGCAAATGCTGTCCGCGCCTGCAGGCGTCTCCCCTGACACTTCCGACCCACACTGGCTGGCGTGGTTCCCAGGGGCACAGTTCGGAGACTCAGAAGCATCCTGTGACAGCCTCCGAATGGACGGGACAAACCAGCGTGGACGAGGGGCGCGGCAACAGGACCATGCTGGCCTGGACCATCTCCCATGCCACCGGAAGCTCCAAAATCAAGGACGGAGAACTGCCCCACACCTGCCCTCCTGGAGGCCTTGAAGGCTCTGCCTGGCCACCCGCACCGGCAGCCCCAGGGGCTAGAGCAGCCTGGTCTGCCGCAGTCAGGAGCCCCAGTCCTCGCTAGGAAAAGGACGCTGGGCGCACCCCAGGCTGGATTTGCAGAGTGCCCGGCTGGGAGTGATGGGAGAGGGCTGGGAGAGGGGGCAGGCGTGTAGGGGCGGATCTCCGTGGAGGGCTGGCTGGGCAGTAACTATGGGAAGACGAGCCCCGGTGAAGAAAATGAAAACTGGCTTTGTTCAAAGGGCCACAAGTCGGCAGTGCCTCAGCACGGGAGCTCCGCGGAGACTGACCAGCAAAAGGGTCAGGCAGGCTGGCCTCGCCTGCAGACAGGCTGGGCGGTGCCTGCCCCAGGGTGGACGGGGTGCAGTTCTGGGGGGCCCTGAGCCTGCCACTAGGGTGAGGTGTGAAGTCTCACTCTGGGGACGTGGGCCTGTTGTCTCCTGTCCAACAGCAGCGGCATGTCTGGTCGTGGGGCGATGCTGCTCCTGGGACCGCGGGGCCGGCAATTCTGGGCAGCTGCTGTGGGAAGAGCGGTCCAGGTCCCCGGAAGCACAGGCCCTGGAGGAAACATGGGTGCCTCAGGGACCCCAAAACATTAAGGGGAGCACACTTCGAAGGAGTTCAGCTCTCTGCGTGCACAAAGGCAAAGGAAGCCATGCTGTGTGAAAGCCCTGATGGCTTGGTGTGCAGAGAGGAGAATGCTGGCTGTCACTTAAGAGACTCACAACGTGGTCTCTCTCTGCACCCCGCTCAGGTAAGCAGTGCTGGGAGGGCAGGACAGATGCGGGGAGCCAGCAGGAGGCCAAGGGGCTCCGCCCAGGGTGCAGGCCGGCGATGGGGCACATGCACACAGCAGTCCGAAGGCAGCAGTTCGCTTCCTGACCGGAAGGGGCGCCAGAGGTGTCGCAATGGGCCAGTCCCAGAAAGCCTGGGAGCCAGGTTGTCAAGGAGGGAGCACGCCCCCGGGGGGGGGGGGGGGGCAGACCTCGCCGTCTCCCCGCTGCTTCCCCAGTGTGTCCCTCACTGCGTCCACCTGCTCTGCTCCCCCTGTCTCTGGGGAGTTTTCTCACCCCCTGCACCTCTGGCCTGCACCCCAGTTCTTCCCCACCATGAAGGCAAGGGTTCCCGGCCGTGTTGTGCAGCCACATGTCACTCGGCTCCGCCCCGCCTTCCTGCAGGCTCAGGGTAGTCCTGGGTGTGTGTGGGAGCGTGGGGCGCGCACCTCCCCTCCAGTGATGTGTAGCTTTAAGAAAACGGCTTTCTGCAGTGTGGTTCAAATGCCCTGGCACCCTCCAAACAAGGGTTACTTTTTTGTTAAAGAGCTGGGGTGCAGGCCAGAGGTATGCGAGGGTGAGAGGACTCCCAGAGACAGATTGGGGAGCAGGACAGGCGGACCACTGAGAAACGCCACTGGCAGAGCAGCAAGGAGACGGGAGGGGTCTGCCATGTCCTGGGGGTGTCCCTCCCTCGGGGGGATCAAATTCAGGCTGCTGTGGCTGCAAACAGCTTCATAGTGCTGAGACTGAACCCCTTCCATCCTGGGGCCCCAAACAAGGGCTGGTTATTGGAACTTGTGTGGTCTGCACAGCCGCTTCTGAAGGCTGGGGCAGCACAGGACAGGTCACACGGCCGAATCCCAGTCGGGCTCCCGCTGGTGGGTGACCCGGGCTGGCCACATGCTTCTTCCCGCTCTCAGTGGGAGGACGCCAGCGCCTGCGTTTCCCGTCCTGTACAGGGCTTTGCTGCTGAAGCCCCAAATTCCCTTTGCCCTTTCGCCAGTTCCTTTGCCAGTTTCCTTGCCAGGCTGGGGGGGGGCAGGTGCCGGGAGGCGGGGGAGATGGGGTCTCATTTTAAAAAATGAGCAAACGCGTCTTATTGTGCTGAAGGTGGAGCTTCTCCTGCGTTTGACGGCGGCTGCGGCCACGGCACCTGCGCCCTGCGTGAGCCCCGGGGACGTGCTGGGGCCTGAGCACGAAGCTGCAGCCCTTGTCCAGTTCCAAGCTCGATCCCAAGAGCAGGGGTGCTCCCACACACTCGACATGCGCCGAATGCCATGCTAAAGCAGGTGCCCGCAGGGCATCAGAGTGTGGTTAAGGGCTTCCGGCACTGGCCACCTCGCGCTTCTGTCCAACCACCGAGAGATCAGAGGCAACCGCACCCTCCTGGGGTCGGGGCAACTTGCTGGAGCAGCGCTCGGAGAGACACTTGGCTCTGTAGCTCCGTAGTTCGCCACGGAGCCTCCCATCACTCAGCAGGAACCAAGCTAGAGACCAGCCCCTCAGGCGTGGCTGCACTCAGTCCCCTGGCTGGAGGCTGCTCAGGCCCCTCCTGGGGCCTTTACTGCCGCCTCACCTGGAGGCTGGGCTGCTTGGCTCACGGCAGGGCACTGGTGACCATTTCAGCCTGTAGCCTTCCCTCCCCGAGGCAGGGGTGCGGCTGATGTGCCAGCTGTCTACCCCAGGTCGGTTCCCTGGCAACCGGCTACATCTCTGGGCCTTCCAAAGGTCACCTCATTACCACGGCCCACCAGCTGTGGTGGGAAGGAGCCGGCTCTGAGCAATAGGGCCGTCGTTCACCTCGCAGCTCAGAAGCACTTCGAGGAACAGCGGACCACAGTCAAGTGTCACCGCCAAAGATGCTCTTTTCCCCAGGAGACCCCAAGGACCAGGGCAGCTGGGAGCCAGGACTGCACAGAGAGACGTGCACGAGCCGTCACTGCATGCAGCAGCGTCCCACGAGCCAGCAGCCTCGGCCCGAGGGATTTTAGCTCCGTGGGATGCAAGCACTGGAAACATTTCTCAGAATCACCCTGCGGCGTGACAGACATGAGCATGGTGTGTGCACGTGCGAGCACATACTCGTGTGTGTGCACAGATGAGCCCAGGCCTGAACCCCTCTGGCAACCCAGTCTCACTGCAGGCTGCAACCTACCTGGCAAGTGAGAGCACTCAGGACACACGTCCATTCCTGCCCCGGCTCAAAGTTGAGGCCGCAGCCACTGCCGTGAGCTCACGGGCTGGTGCGGGCCGGCCTGGCCCAGCGTGACCTGCCTGCCGTGGGGCTCCACCCCCGCAGCCCAGCCAGCCGTCCTTGGGCCGCGTTCATGCGAGGCGCAGGAGCCGGGGTGAGTGCCATCAGCACCCATCATGAGCCGGGACAGCATCCCTCCTGGCCGGGACCCCGAAAGGCAGCCCAGAGACCAGAAGCCAAGTGGAGTCACTCAAAAGCCTCCCGCACCAGCAGCATAGCTCTGCAGAGGCTCGGGCGACTGCGGTGACCGGCAGCCTGCCCTCTGCGCTGCCCTGGCAGTGGACAGCTTCACCTGAAGAGGGGCTGAGCCCCATCACGAAGAGCCTGCTGCTCGCAGCGCGCCCCCAGGTGTCTGCGCTCAGGTTAGCACTGTGCCTGCTGAGGCTCGCGCCGGGGAGGAGCGGGAGGACAGCCAGAGGGTGTGCTGGGTTTCTGAGGCCCCAGCAACGCTGTGACCACAGCCGCTAAGCTTTCCTGGAAGTGACTAGAAGACAGGAAGAGCGTGAACCCCCGGAGCTGTCGCTTGCCATTTCTACTGGGCTTTTTACAGGTGCAAAAGCAAACGATTGGATTGGACCTCCCCGTCGCGCAAGGGTTAAGTGGCAGCGCTATGAAGCTGTCGCCAGCACTGGCCTGAGTCCATTGGGCCAGGGAGGGCCCCCAGGGTGCAGCACACCCCTCCTGACTCCCTGCTGCCCCCGCAGCAGTGGGTCTCAGTGGCTCAGCCTGTTCTGCTCTCCGCTGTCTCTGGGAGTCCTCTCAGCCCCTCACCTCCGGCCTGGACCCTAGTGTTTGTGTGCATAAGTAAGCACATCTTTTTAAAAATTTTAAAAAGCAAATGAGAATTTCTATTCATCTGCTAAAAGAACAAAAGGAAAGGAAGAAAGTCCAGAGTACAGATCAGTCACAGGAAGAGCGCGACGGCATGGAGCTCAGACTAGCTGCAGGCACTGCGCACGCGCCGGCCAGTGCGCGCCCTCTTCAGCAAAGCTACGTCCTGGGTCAAATGTTTGTGTCCCTGCCAGTGCGTGCTACAAGCCCTCACCCCACGAGATGGCACTTGGACATGGCACTCTGGGACGGAGGAAGGCTTAGGTGAAGTCAGAGTGGGCCCGCACCACGAGGTCGGTGCCCCTCTAAGAACAGGCAGCGAGAGGGAGGTCTTCCCACTGCGGGCACACCCCAGATGTCAAGGCCGTGGGCGGAAGGGAGGGGAGGTGCACAGGGCGGAGCTGGGGTCCACTGCCCCAGGGCAGCACCAGATGCCAGGGCCAGCGCTGGACCGCGACAAGCACCCCACCAGAGGCAACTCTGCCCCTCCCCCAGCACCAGTGCAATACCCAGGAAGGCACTGCCCGGAAGGGCACAGAGGGGCCCAGCCGGACTCAGATGGGGGTGGGGGCAGCGCAGTACAAGTGTGACAGGGTCCTGACAGATCGCCACGACGGCTCCAGCCGCGCTCCTCAGCCACTGCCCTCCAGACCCACCTCCAGCCAAGCTAAAAAGGGGGAGCCCCCGACCTCGGCCCACGTGGGATCCTTGCCCCACCCCTGGTGCCCCAGTCACCACCACAGCCAATGCCAGCGTCCTTGCCAGCCAGCTCAACTGCTGCTCGCACCTGGGACCCGGCTGGCTCTCCCCGCAGCCACGAGTGAACAAGAAACTTCATTCCCTTGGCGTCTGCACAGCGGCCCCACATGGCACAGAAGTGTGCTTGTGGGAACAGGAGCTCGCACACAGTGGCAACAAGCCGCAGGGGCCTTCGGGACAAGGGGAGGGCTGCAGGCTTGGCTTCTGGAGGCCTGGGAGGGTGTCGGGAGGCACCCCCTTTGTGGATTGCAAAGATTGATTTTATTGATGCAGGCAGGAGCTGGGGGTGCAGGGGTCGGAGGACGCCCCAGAGGCCCTGTGGAGCAGAACAGGCGGATTCACTGAGACCCAGTGCTGCGGTGGCTGCGGAGAGCTTCGTAGTGCTGAGGCTTGACCCTGGCACCGCCCCATGCATAAATAAATGAATCTTTTTTAAAAATCACTACATAAAATAAGGGGAAGGAGAGAGAGCAGATAAGACAGCTACGTGGAGGTCTGGCTGCTAGTGTAAGTCAAGACAGGTAGTCGTGACGTCCATTGTTGTGACTGGCCAAGTAGACAAAGGACGTGAACAGACAACTCTCCAAGGAAGACACCCACATGGCCAAGAGAGAGCAGCTCGTCGTACCTGTCACCATGAGTCTAAGGACGAAGACGAGAAAGGGCGAGGGTCGGTGCCTGGGGAGAAGTAGCAGCCTGTTAGCCTCGGGTGGTAAATGGGTGCAGCAGCTGACTTTGCGTTTGGAGTTAGCGGGCTTGGAGTGCGGGCCCTGGGGCTCACGCCGGGAAAGGCGTGCCCAGAGCTCCCCTGTCGGCGGCCGAGGCGCGTGCCCAGGCCAGAGCGTCCACGAGACAGAGAGCAGGTAGGTGTGAAGAGCTGGCGCCTCGCCAGACAGCAGAGGGCAAACACCGGATGGCCTCACTCACAGCAGGACGAGGACGGACCCGGCGAGATAATAATCATCGCCGGGCACAGCTACAGCCCAGAGACGTTTTGTGGGGGCCGGCTGGGGGGTGGGCGCAAAAACAGTGCGGGAAGGACACGCACTGGGCCGTGGTGATGGCACACGGGTGATGTCGTGACGGGAAGCCCACGCGGAGGGCGACTGACGTGGGAAAAGGCACAAAATGATGCAAAGAGAAGCTAGTATATTATTAAGGCAAAACAAACAAACAAAAAGAGCAGGCTCGTTAGGGAAAGGCCAGAGGAGTGAAGGCCCCTGCGCG
>NW_004567158.1:339919-362212 GCF_000260355.1 Condylura cristata
TGCCCCTGCGTGCGCGCCAGCCAGGCCGCAGGTGACGGCTGGGGGCAGCGGCGCAAAAGCCTGACTCCTGCCTTGAGCCTGTGTGGTTCCAGGTCGGACTGCAGCCTCCGATTCCTGTCCAGCCCCTGGTGCGTGTTGAACAGCTGTGAGGAGAGTGGACTATAAATGTTGTCAACGGAACGATGAAATGGTACACCCAACACTGCCCATCACGCCTCAGTCACACTGCGAAAAGGCCGCCACTCGGGAACCGCTTTCGCCACTGTCCTGCAGGGCCGTGCGAGGGTCGCAGTGATATGCCGCCGCGGACAGGCGCAGGTCACGCAGTCTTCTGGAGTGACATCCTCTGAGGCCTTCCATTCACGGCCTCGCCATTCACAAGTGACGACATCACCCTGACCGAGTCTGGTGAGCCAGGACCTTTCCTCAGACATGCTCACGCAGGTGGGGCACACACTCCCCTGGAGAAGACAGTGTTAACCTCAGGATGTGCCTAGAGGTTCAGGGCTGTAAGGCATGCACAGTCTCTAACTCAGCCCTCCCTGGTGGCGCAGCGGGTTAGAGCCCAGTACTGAGAAGCTAAAGCCGCTTCCGCACGAGTTTGATCCCTGCCCCAGGGTGACCCCCAGAGTGCAGCAGACCTCTCCTGGCCCACCCGCTACTCCCCTCAGCAGTGGATTTCGTCCGTCAGCCTGTTCTGGGCCCCGCTCTGTCTCTGGGGAGGCCTCTCACTGCCCCTGCACCTCTAGCCTGCACCCCAGTTCTGTACGAATAAATAAATCTTTAATCAAAACTGCTCCCCCCATGTCTGCGCCTGTGAAGATCTTGCCCTATTTAACATTGCTAGCAGTAAAACAGCCTCTCAAGGATGTGTTACCCATTTCTCCTAGTCTTCTTTTCTGACTCACTTTTTAAACTTTCTCCAACATGTTCTCTGGAGCTGGGGACAGTAAAAGTCTTTCACGGACTTAGCGCCCTGGACCAGACCCTATCCATCAGTCTCCAGGGCTTGCACAGGAAGCGGCCGGCTCTCCTGCTGCCGCCGCCCTGGGCTCAGCTGTCCCTTCTGCTGTCCCTGCTCTGGCCCTTCTAGAACGGCACTCAAAACTCTCGTATTTGCAGCCCCAGGGCGAATGTGCTGAAGGTCGTCGCTACCTGTGACGGTGCAGGTGCCCAGACCCCAGGCGGGCCGCATCCCAGCCTCCCCGACTTTCGGGCGGGGGAGCCAGGGCAGCGCGTGCCCAGTGGAACCTGGAAACATCCTGGTGGTTTCCAGACAGAGATGGACACAACCGTCTCCGGGGGTCTTTCGGAACATGATTCCTGACCCCATTGCAAAAAGGAGCCCAGTGCCCACCCCCACGCACTTCAGGCAGCCGCAGGAGCCTCGCCACAGCAAATTCTGGAGGCCCTGAAAGCCCCACCTGCCAGTACGTGCAACACAGCATTTGCATGGTGCCGTGGAGGGGTTCAGGGCACCCCACACTTGTCCACACTTGGCCCAGGGGCAGTAGTGGACGCCGGTCGATGATCACAGCCCACCGTCAGCTCAGCCATGCAGCCCAGAAGCTGCCACTCTTGCCACTGGCAAGACTGGGCCCCGGCCTCATCCACATGCCAAGGGGCCACAGAGAACAGATGGGTTGGGGACAGCTGGGCGCCAGGCGCCGCGGTGGCTGTTCGGGGGGCAGGGTGGGTTCGGGTCTCCCAGCAGTGCGCTCGCAGGAGCAGAGAAGCAGGGCCACCTGGTATGCGCGAAGCGGGCTTGTGCCCGAGCTCTGCCAAGGGACTGGCTCCCAGAAGCACAGGACAGCTTTGGAATGGGCCGCGGGGAGGGCGCAGTGCCAGGGTGGCAGCCCCGACCCCGGAGGCATGGAGGCCCACGCGCAGGAGACGGAGGGCGGAGCCTGGGGTGTGGACATGGAACACGGGAGAGGAAACTCTTGGTGCACTTGAAGAGGAAACGGGCCTGGAGCCGGGGCGCAGTGGCTAGGGCCCGTGGGGAGGGCACACACCCCGCAGGGGTGCCCGGGGACCCAGGGACCACTTCCGGGGAAATGCAGTGGGCAGGTGGGGTCCTTGGACGGCTGTCACCTCGGAGACAGTGGCCCTGCCACTCCCAGTCCCAAGAAAGAGGGTGGCCGTGGGGTGGGGTCAGGACTCTGGGCAGGCAGGGGCGAGGGGCCTGGCAGTGCGGGAGGGCAGCGAAGGGGCAGTCGTGGTGGGAACGATGACAGCGGTTGTTTCCAGGTTTTTATTCGCCTGCTGGACTGCTGTTTATGTACACGGACTGCCGGGCGCACCGCGGGCTGGGAAGAGCCTTTCTTCCCTTTCTGAATCGGCTTTTCTTTTTCCTGGGGTGGGATCAGCAACGCTAACTGCTATAAAACCTAGAAACCACCTAGACTCGGACATCCGCCTACACACTAGTGGCACACGGGGCGGGGCGGGGACAAACGTTCAAAGTCACGGTGTATTTACATTCCCGAGGCGCGGGGAGGGCAGGCTGAGGGGAGCCATCGGGGCAGGAGTGTGGTGAGGCCGCGGGGCCTCGGGGTCAGTGGCAGCTGGAGAGGCTGGGCGTGGCGGTGAGGGTGCCGCCTGTGCCCAGCAGTGATGGAGACCACTTGGATGTTGTCCAGTGGGTACCAAAGGCAGCGTGTGTGTGGAGCCCCTGACAGCCGGCCACGAGGCGCAGACTGAGGTGAGGGCCCGGCAGACAGCCTGCTCCGCGCCCGCTGGCGGAAAGCGAGCAGGTGATGGGGGCGCAGAGCTGGGTCCCAGCCAGGCTGGCCGGCGGGCTGGAGGTAGAGGTGCCACCCTGGCCCCCAGGAGACCCCTGAGGCGCCCCTCCCCCTGCCCTCCACCGCAGCGTCTGCACAAAGGCTGGCGCGGCAGCACCTTTAGGCTCCTGATGTGTGTGAGGGGCCCCGAGCTGGAGCAAAGCAGAGTGTGCCCAAGGATGGGGTACAGCTGGGTTTTGGCAATCGAGTGGGGATCGGGGAGCCAGACGGGGATTCGAGGCAGTGAGGTCCTCTTCTGTGCCCTGACCCAAGCCCCCACGGGCGCAGGGCCAGGGGCAGGCGGAGGCTGGGTGGGGGGGGAGGGCCCCAGTCCCAGGCCAGGGGCCGGCACGGGGCCGGCCGGGCTGCGGCCTCCCAGCGCGGGCGGCTACTCCAGGGCCGCGGCGGGGTTGGTGGGGGAGGCGGCCCCTGAGCTGTCGTTGCCCCCGGCCGCCCCCTTCTCCTTCTTGCCGCTGTACTGGCCGATGAAGGAGCCGTCCTCGTTGAACTGCACGTCCACGCTGCCCCCGTAGTCGGCCAGGCTGTCATCACTGCCCAGGGGCTTTATGTCCCCGTTGAGGGAGGGTTGGCTGCTGCCAAAGGCCTTTTCCTCGTTGTCGCTGCAGGGGCAGAGGGCGGGGCAGGAGGGCGTCAGGAGGGCGTCAGGAGGGCGGCGAGCCGGCAGCGTGCGGGCTGTGGGCTCGCCGGTGCTTGGGGCTTGACGGGGGTGCCTGGCTAGCAGTCGTCCCTGGCTGCAGCTGCTGGCCCGGGGCTGCCAGGGGCCGGGGACCGGAGGGCCTGACACGGGCCGCGGGCCGCTGCTGGGAGCGAGCGTGTGCAGGGTGGGGGCGCACAGCGCTCCCGGGTCACACCACCTTACCTCTCCAGGGACCTGAGGCCGCCCGGCAGCACGAGAGAGAGAGAGACAGGGTCAGACTGGGAGAGCGGCCACTGGGCGCAGCTCGGGTGGTCACGGCCCCGCCAGCCCAGCTCACCTGTACTCGCCGAAAGTCTCGTCCTTCATGGGCCGGGCCTCGGAGTCCACCTGGGTGTCCTCCTTGTCCTTCACTGCAGACACAGAGGGGGCCAGCTGCCTCCCTGGTCCAGCCTGCCCCTGGACTCTGCCCACCCCGGGACGGGCCCAGGCGGGGGCTGTCCTCACGCCCAGAGGCCATCAAGGGTTCGCGGGTGCCCCCTCCTGGCCAGCGGCCCAGCAGCTCCCTCCCTGCGCCCCGTTCCTGCACCCGCACGCTGAGGCCGGTGGCGGCTACCTGAGTACTTGCCGCCCTTGCTGTGCTTGATGAAGCAGAGGACAAGCAAGACGAGGAGCAGGAGAACCACGGCGCTAACGAAGCCGATGAACCAGGCCTCGGTGGCAAAGCCAGCCGGCCGGAGCAGCACCCGGCCTGTGCGGGGGTGGGCCAAGCCAGGCTGAGGTGCCGGCCTCGGACGCCCCGACGCCGCCCAGCGCCGCCCACAGGGTGAGGGCTGGAGCTCAAGCCCCGGAAACTGGCATCTGGGGTTGCTCTCGCGGGTCGCGGGGGCCTGGCTGCACCCTCAGAAGGGTGCCGCAAGGGGGTGGCAGGGCGTTGACACCGCCCTCACGGCCCACAGGCACCCAGTGGCAGGGCGTGCAGGTGCCCGTGCTGAGCATGGGCCGCTAGCTGGGCGGCGCCACGGCTCCCGGAGGCCTCACCGGTGCCATTGGTCTTCACGACGATTTCCCGCAGGAGTGCGCTCTCCTTGAGCAGGAGGATCGTGTATTTGGTGTCCGGCTGCAGGTCCCACTGCGTGTAGGAGCTCTGGTTGTAGCTGACGTACTGCGGCGCGATGTGAGGGCCCAGCTTCTCGTCTGCGTGGTGAGAAGGCAGCGGGACAAGTGGCAGTGGGCGGCAGCAGCGGCTCTGTGCACCCCGGGCCGCCTGGGCCCAGACCCCCCTCCCCTCACGCCAGGGCCCTTCTTGTGCTCACCCTGGAAGGCTTTGAACCTGATCTGGAACCCAAAGTTGCACTGGCCTTCCTTAGGAACCCAGGAGACCACGCTGTAGTTCTCGCCCGTCGTGACGGAGATGTTGCCAAGATCTGGGGTCCCTGCGGGGGTGGGAGGGTGTGAGGCTGCCGGCAGCCCAAGGCGCATCTGCCCGCGCCCCCTCCGCCCCCCGGGCTCACCAGCTAGCGCCATGGTGCCACCCTCCCGCACCACGGGCTCGCCCGGGCCCTCCCTGGTGGTGGCCTGCAGCTGGAAACGGTAGCGCATGCGCGGGTTCAGGTTGGTCAGGTTGTGCATCCGCAGCTCCGGGTTGGGCAGGTGGAAGGACAGCTGCTGCTCGCTCCCGTCGTCCACTGCGGGACAGGAGGGAGCTGGTCCTGGCTGCCCGCTGTGTCTCCACTCGCCCCCCACCCTGGGCCGGGGCGGGCTGCACACGTACAGGGCTGGTAGGTGAGCACGTAGCCGGTGAGCACGCCGTTGTGGCTGCGTGGGGGCAGCCAGTGCAGCAGCAGGCTGGTGTCTGACTGGCACTCCAGCTGCAGCGCCTCAGGGCGGCCAGGCACTGCGGGCCACAGACATGAGTACGCGCGCCGCCAGGCCCGCCCGTTGGGAACAGCCGCGGCGGGGGGCCCACCAAACTCACCTCCCTCTGGGGTGTCAAAGGTCTTATTGCTGGCGGGCCCCAAGCCCCGGCCGTTAAAGGCTTGCACCTCCAGATGGTAGGAGCTGTAGGGCCGCAGGCCTCTGAGGACGGCACTGGTGGCGCTGGCGGGCACCGTTACGTGCCCTCGGTGTACATGCCTCTTGCTGTGCTTCCTCCGGCTGCCCTGCCACGCGTACGTCACCTGCAGGGCGGGACCCCGCTGGGGCACGAGGCACCGCCTGGTGGCCCGGTCGCCTCCCACCTCACCCTGGGGGTCCCCGAGCACACGGCTCGGCCCCTTACGTTGTACCCGCGGAGGTGGCCCCTGACTTGGGCGGGCTCCAGGGGCTGCCAGCTGACCAGCACGGCGCTGGCGTTGAGCACCAGCACATCTCCCAGCTCGGGGCTTGCCTGCGGGTCTACAAGAGCAGCGACGCGGATGAGCGCCCAGCGCCCCGAGCCTACCCGCGGCACTCCCGCCGGGGCAGAGGTGCGGGCGCTATGTGGGGCGGGCCCGCGGCAAGCAGGGTGCTCGCGGCAGGGAGCAACAGTAACGACGACGTGCACGAGCTGGGGCGACGACGGGCAGGTGCAGCCTGCTCCTGAGGACCCGCCGCGAGTCATGCCCATCTGCCAGCCAGACCCGCGGCCTCCACCAAGCTGGCGCCTTCCCAAAGGGGAGCCAGATGGCAGCGGTGCGGGGCGGGAGGGCAGTGGGCAGTGGGCTGGGGCGTCCATACTCACAGTCCTCCCCTGAGTAGCCCACAGTGACGGAGGGCTCCGGGCCCTTGCCCTGGCTGTTGACAGCTTGCACCTTGATCTCGTAGGGCACGAAGGTGGACGTGTTGGCCACAACCAGGAAGGGCTCGCTCACAGTCTTCTCCTGCCAGCTACCGGGCGAGCCCTGAGGGCGCCACTGGACCCGGTACTGAATCTCCGGCGCGTTCCAGTCCATCCACCTGAGTGGCTGCAGGGCGGAGAGGATCTGCTGGGCCCGAGCCGCCGCCGCCCGGCAGCGGTGCCCGGCTGTCCAGCGCACGCGCAGTCGTCAGGAGCCGTCAGGAGCCGTCGGGAGCCGTGGCGTCTGCGCGCAGCCTCACGTCCGCGGGAGCTGGGCGGGGCCCCTCACCTTCCACGTGATGACCATGTTGTCAGTCTCGTTGCCCTCCCCCTTCACGTCCACGGGGTTCTTCTCCGGTGCTGCAAAGGCACACATTAGCAGCTCAGGGCTGCCCAGGCGGGAAGGGGCGGTCCGCACCGAGCCCAGAAACCAGGAGGCAGCAGCCCCACGGGCACCCTGCCCCCAGTGTCCCTGGGGAACCTGGACCCAGAGGAGCCTCCTGGCGGGCCCTGGAGCCCCTCCCAGTGGCTCACCAGCCTCGGGCGTGACCACAGTCTCGGAGGGCGGGCTGGGGTCTCCGGCGCCATACTTGTTGATGGCGGTAACTCTAAACGTGTAGTGGACATAGGGCGACAGCTTGACGACGGTGGACGTCTGGTTCCCGGGCACCTTGCCCAGGCTGTGCAGTTTCTCAGGGGCCATTTCCTTGTCTTCAAATTCAATGTCATACTCTGCCAAGCAGGGAAGAGCCGTGGAGTGATCCGTGTGGGTAACATGGGGGGAGTCACGGGGGACAATTCTGGCTCTCTCTGAGGACAGAGGATGGCCAGAAGGCCCGGGCAATCGGCTTCCTCGGTGCCCATGAGTCCCCAAACCCAGAGGTGAGGTCCAGTGAGGAGGGCCCGAGGGGAAACACAGTGGCTGGCAGTGAGGGCGGCGGAGGGCACGCTCGGGCCTCTTACTCTCGATGGGGGCGTTGTGGTCATCAGCAGGGCTCCAGGACAGGCGCACCTGGTTCTGCTTCAGCAGGTGACGATCAGACAGCTCCAGATGGGGCACGGGCCCGGGGCTCCCTGAGAGTCACAGGGGTGGGTGCTCCCGCCCGCCCCCAAGCCACCGCCAACCCACATGAAAGGGCCAGGCAGCTGGGCCATGCTCCTGTGCCTGTGGCGCCCCGATGCCCTCCAGCACAAGCCCCACACCGTCCCAAGACTCACCGACCACCAGGAGCTCGGCCCTGCTCTCCACCGTGTCCAGCTGGGTGCTGGCCACACAGCTGTAATTGCCCTGGTCACCATAGTCCAGACTGTGGATGACCAGGCGCCCATCCTCTATGAAGTACCTGGGAAGGGCATGTGTGTCCTGTTCCCAGCTGCCCAGAACCCCCAAGTCCGGTCACTCCCACGATGAGAACGAGGTCATGCCTGCCCTTCCCTCCCACGCCACCCTGAGCGCAGGTAGGGGCTGGCCCGCACTTGTCACTGTCCCCCAGCTCCTGCAGGGCTCGGCCATCACCACGCCAGCTGATGCGGCGCTGCAGGGAGGGGTCAAAGGAGGCCTGGCACGTGAATGTCACCCTTGAGCCTTTCTTCCCGATGGCGCTCCGGGGCCCCTGTGTGATCCGAGTGGCATCTGAGGGTGATGAGGGGGTGGGAGGTCACCCTGGTGTCCTCCGGAAGCCCTCCCCTCCCCTCCTCCGACGTCCCACGTATCTCACAGCCTGGGAAGCTGCTACCTTTGACCTGTAGGTTAGCCGCAATGGTCACGTTGTTTTGGTCATTAGCGGCCTGGCAGAAGTAGTGCCCGGTGTCGTTGGCCTGCAGGTCCCGGATGCCCAGGGTTCCGTTGGTGTAGGGGAAGAAGCGCTCGTCCTGCAGCACCGTCTTGCCTTCCTGGTCCAGCCTACGGAGCAGGACGCGGCGGGCTCAGCCCTGCTTGGGCCGGGCTCCGCCACCGTCCCTGGCTCTCAGGGCTGCAGATGCTTAGAGGCACTCACCACTGGACGCTGGGCACCGGGGCGCCAAAGGCCTTGCACAGAAGGTAGGCGGTGCTGCCCTCCACTGCCATGTATGTCTTGTTGTCTGGGGTCAAGATTTTGGTCGGCAGCTCTAGGGAGTGGGCATGGGAAACGAGGCAGGGTCAGGCCTGGTGAGGACACCGCGTTGAGGGGTGGACGCAGGGCAGCTGTGCCAGGAGGGCCCGTGAGCTTCGGAAGTGCCAGGCTGCTCACGGCTCCTACCCCCAGGCTGAGCCATGACATGTGCACGTGTACGTCCCCCCGTCCCGGCCGCCCAGGCTCGACCGACCGTTGGAGCCTCCTGACCGGCTGCCTCTTCTCGAGAGCTACCCAGTTCCACCTTCCCCCAGGCTCCGTGGAGGGCCAGGCCTCACCGGGAGGGACTTCTGCAGCTGTAAGTGACGCAGGGCCCTGCTCCCCTTCCTTCACGACCCCACCCTGATGCTGCAGGGCAGGCGAGGGGGGTGCGAGGACCTGGCAAGGGCAAAGCAGCTGCTGGTCGAGTCAGTCTGGGGGCTTCAACCGGAGGCCCGGGATGGGGAGCGCGGCCCAGCGACTGACACTCACGGACCACGTAGATATAGGCGTTGGCCAGTAGGACGCCGTGCCGGTTCCGCGCCTCGCACTGGGTCACCATCGTGTCACTGGGCTGCACGTTGCTCAGTATCAGGGATCCGGGCTGAATCCGGTATTTCTGGTCCTTGGTCAGTTCTGTGTGCAGCAGGCAGGCCCGAGGGCCGGGGCGGGGCTGAGTCCCCGCCTGGCCTTCCCTTCCCTCTCCTGTGGTCCCAGACTCACAGTGCTTCCTCCCCTGCCCCTGCCCACAGCGGCTCACCCTGCACGGGGATCCCGTTGATTCTCCAGGTGACCTCAGGTTGCGGCCTGCCTTGAACCTGGCAGTCCAGGCGGGCCGTCTCTCCTGGCCCGTACAAGCGGCTCTGGGGTTTGCGGAGCCAATATGGAGCGGCTGCAAGAGAGGAAAGCCAGGCTGAGCCCAGCCTGCCGTCTGCTCTGGGCCTGGCACCAGCCCCACCTGCCGCATGGCAGTGGGCATCAGACACCAACGTGTCAGCATCCTTTTGGGGAGCCTGCAGCAGTGCTCATGCCCAACAGAGGCGCCCTACCCTCCACGGTGACGTCGTAGGTGTGCCGGGCACTGCCCAGCGAGTTCTCGGCCAGGCAGAGGTACTCGCCGTAGTCCTCCTCGCCCACGTTCAGCAGGTGCAGCGTCTTGTTGTGGTTCTGGTAAGTGACCCGGTCGGCTGGCATGGGGACGCTCAGACGCAGCCACTTGATGGTGGGCGTGGGGCTGTGCAGGGAGGGGAGGACACGGGCCTCAGCTGAGCCCAGGCTGCGGCCGCCGCCTCCCTGCCCCGCAGACTCACAAGCCCTCGGCAATGCACTCCAGGACCAGCGGCTGTCCCTGCAGGGCCACGAGGCGGCTGCTGGAGTTGGTGGGGAAGAGCAGGCGTGGCTTCCTGTCGATCATGCTGTTGGCTGCAAGAGGGAAGAGGCTGGGCATGTGGCTGGCACCCTGCACCCACGGGCGACTGGGCAGGGCCTCCTGCTCGCCACAGGCAGCCTTCTCTGTTCTCACCCCCGGGGCGGGGTGGGGCAGGGGGAGGGGGAGCCAAGCCGTCTTCAGGGAAGATCCAGGGTGTGTGCTGGGTGGTGGGGGGCGGAGCCTTCTGCACTCACTGGCCTTCACCCGCAGGTCGATGGGCTCCTTTTGAATGATGGTCCGGGTGCCGGGGAAGTGGGCGTGGCAGATGTAGTCCGAGTGGTTGTCTGAGGTGAGCACGTTGGCGAAGTAGAGATTGCCATTCTGGCCCATGGTCACCCGCTCATCCTGCTTGATGTGTAGGATCTCTGCGGGGGCAGGGTGCAGTCAGGGTTCCCGCCACGAGACTGCGCCCCGGACCCCACCCTAGGAGCACCGCCGTGGCACCCACTGCTGTTCATCCAGTAGATCCGAAGCGGCTCGGCACTGGGCGGGGGGTGGCAGGGCAGGACCACCGACTCCCCTTCCTCCACCTCCACCGGCTTCACCATCTCCTTTGGCCACTTGGGGGCACCTAGAAGGGACGGAGGCTGACAGCGCTGACAGCGGCCCCAGCTCTCCCACGGTCCAGGCGGTGCAGGGCAGTGGGAAGGGGACCCAGGGCCTTCCTGGGAGCGGCCAAGAGGATGAGTGGCCAGGCTGGTGGAAACGCGCTGCCCAGATGGAGGGCGGTGCCCGATGAACAGGAGAGCCGGCTCTGGCCATGCTCCTGAGGGCGACCATCTCCGGTTCTCAGCCCCCAAGGGCAGGACAGGGACCGTGCTGGGGGAGGGGAGCCATGCGGGGATGCGGGAGTCACAGACCCTTCCATCATCCGAACATGGGAACCATGGCAACGGTTCCCAAGGTGACCATCGGAGGAGAGGTGCGGGGAGGGTGGAGTCGAAGGGAAAGCCCCAGGGAGAGGGCGACAGAGCACAGAGCTCAACAGCAGGGGACAGGCCAAGAGGCCAGGTCGGTGGCAAAGGGAGAGATGAGGACAGAGGGGGTCAGCAGAGGGAAGAGGACACAGATCGACGGGGAGGAGCAGAGAGGACAGAGGCTGCGGAAGGGAGCGGAGCGTGGAGATGGCCACAGGACAGAAGGCCAGGCCAGGCGATGAGTCAGACAGCCAGGCCAGGCTAACGGAGGTCCTGGCAGGGGCCCGACCCCCCAGAAGGAGAGGGGGAGAGGGAAGGGGCTGACCAGAAGACAGGGCGGGGCAGCTGGCAGCTGCTGGCATCAGGAGAGGAGGCGTGTTGAGCCGGGAGGGCACCCAGTGCTCTGTGCCCGTGAAACAGCCCGGAGGCACCCCGGCTCCCGCGCCAACGCCCCGCCTCACTCCGAGACTCGCCCCTGATGCCCGCGCCGGGCCCTCCCGCGCCTCGCACCCTCAGCCATGAGCTGGATCTCGTGGGACATGGCGGTGCCCAGGCTGTTGCTGGCAAAGCAGCGATAGGTGCCCTGGAACCTCTGGGCAAAGTTGCTGTTGTTGCCGGTGATGGTGAAGGAGCCGGAGTGAGGCGCCTGCTGCGCGGTGACGCCCAGCTCCTCGCTGGGCCTGAAGTGGACGCCGTCCCGAGTCCAGCGGAACCTGTGGGCGGGCAGCGGCTCAGGGCTTGGCGTCCTGGAGCCCAGCACAGGGACGCAAGGGGCCAAGGGCTCGAGGGGCCGGGGCCCCCAGGGCAGGCTGGCGCAGGGCAGACCCACCACGAGCCAGGGCTGGTGACAGGCGAGGGGCACAGGGCGAGGGGCACTCACTGCACTTCGGGTTTGCCGCTGGCCTCGCACTTGAGGCTGATGTCATCTGTGGGGAAGACAACCAGGCGCCGTGGAGACTGCTCCGTGATGACAGGCGGCTCCATCACTGGGGACGGGAGCGGCAGTGCGGTGAGCACAGTGGCCTCACGGCCTCCAGCCTGTCCCATTGTGGGGAACAAGGGGCCGCAGCCCCAGAGGAGCTGCGGCTGCAGGGCGGGGGCCCGCACGCCTGGGCCAGGGCGCGAGTCGGGGCGGAATGGAGCAAAGATCGGACAGAAGTGAGGAAAGGTGCCTCGAAGGCAAGAGCGTGAAGGAAAGAAAAGGGCAAAAGCCAAAGACGTCCCCCCCCCAGGGCACGGGAAGACAGCAGCCCCAGAAAGAGGGGCTGCGGGGCGCACCCTGTCCCACTCTCCTGGGCCTCTGGGAAGCACCCCTCCCCCGACTCACCATGGTGCCCTTCATCTGCACGATCCGGGTGGGCGGCATGAGAGAGAGAGAGAGGGAAGGCTGCGCCCGAGGCCTGGCAGACCCCATGAGGACGGGGCAAGTGGCAGCTGCCAGCTTGGAAGCTCAAGACGACAGGAGAGGACAGAGCCTGGGTCCCAGCACCCAGGGCGAGGCGATGTGGGTGTGGCCCCAGCAGGCGGGGGAGAAATGCTGGCCTTCAACAAGGCGTGCCCTTCGGACAGACCCTGGCCAGGCCCTTCACTGTCCTGGCAGAGCCTGCACAGCCCCGCCCGCCCAGCGTGGTGTCTGCTGTCCAGGCAGCCGGTGCCCTCCCCGCCCCAGCCCACTTCCCTCCTAATCCAATTAGCACAGCTCTGTGTTTTCAATTACCAGGCGCAGCCTCCAGAGCCCAGCGGCCCCTCCCCAAGGCGCGCGTCTGAGTCTGCGTGCCCGCAGGGCTCGCTCGCTCGAGCTGCCTTTCTCTCTCTCCTTCCTTCCACCCAGCCTGCCACCAAGCTCCGTGGGGCAGGGGCCAAAGCAGCTTCCCCCACCCCAGGGCTCAGCCAGCACCCTGGCCTGGAGGAGAGGACCTAGGAGAAGTGGGGAGGGGAGGGGCCCAGTGGCTGCTTCTGGAAGCTCTGTCTCCACCAGAGACCTCGTGTAAGGCCCCAGGAGAGGGGGCTGCTCCCTGAAGACACTGCAAGGAGCCCTGAGTTGGGGAGGGGCCGAGCAAGCAAGCGACAGGACTGGGAGAACAGAATGGGGGAAAGCTGGGTGGAGGAAGCAGGATGACACAGGGAGCCTGGATGGCAGGAGGGAGAGCGCCCAGATGGGGGCAGTTCCCACGCGAGGGCAGGCCCCCGGGGACAGCAGGGCATCAGGTGCGAAACACTCAGTGGGGCTGTCCTGCTCGGGGCCTCGTCTCTCCTCGCTCCCGTCCCTGAATGGCCCCTGTCCCTCCACAGACACAGCAGCCAGATGGCCCAGCCACGTGGTAGCAGAAGGCCGGCGGCCGGGCAAGACCTGAAAGCAACCGAGAGGCACTAAGGGAGGAGGGCGGCCGCGGCACAGGTGTCCCAGGGCGCAGCGCAGCGTTTCCGTGTCCAGCTGTGAGTTTGCAGCGCAGGTGTCTCTGGGGTGCCGGTGAGGGCAGTGTGTGAGTGGGAGCCTGCGTTCAGGGCAGTTTTGTGCCTCACACACACCTATGGGTTGTATGGATGCCGCCTTTGTGTCTGAACCTCTCTTGGGGTGTCAGTCCCTGCCTATCTCTGTCAGGAAGGGGTACAAGTGCCTGGCTCACCCCTGTCTACCTGTGTGCATAGCTGTGTGCATCTGTAGCTGTGGAAACTGGTGTGATTGCAGGACCCTCCCTGTGCGTGACTGAGGGGTCACTCACACCTCTGTCACACCTCCTCCAACACCTGCCCCCAATGCCAGCTGCCTCCGAAGGCCACTTCCCTCCACACCGGAGTGGCCGGCCTTTGCCACCACTGCATCCACCAATCTCCACGGCCACTGCCCCTGAGCGCAGAAGAGATGGCGAGGTGGCAAGATGAGGGGAGCAGCCCTGAGGAGCAGGGCGGGCTCACAAATGCCCTCACACGCTCCCCGGCAAACTGCCCCTTCACACAAGCCTTTTCCTGCATGGCATTCGCTGTCTTTACGTTTCCTGCTCACATTCAGGAGAACGCACATGCAGGAACCTCCCTGTGCGCGACCACAGCAGCACACAGAGGCTCACAAGCACACACTCATTGCAGTCACATGTGAACAGACACCACAGACCTTCACAAAGCTGACCAATGAGTAACAGTTGTCATGACTCACAAACGTACCCATACAGGAAATCAAAACCAGCTCATTGACACGCACACGCAAATATAGTCTGCCCAGATCACAAGCATACGCAAATACTCGTGTTTGCTCACGACCCTCCAGCCACACTCCCCAACACCCATGACCTCCCACAAACAGAGCACTCCGGCTCCCCAACCCCCAGCCCCACATCAAATCACAAGGTGGCCAGAGGCTCCTGCGTCTTCTCCTGTCTCAGTCCACCAGCAAGACTACCAAAAGCCCAAAACGGGATTGCCCACATCAGAAATAGGGCGAAGACTTGAGTCCAGGCCTTATCACAAACTAGTGGATGACTGGGAAGGCCCTAACCTACTTACCGCCCACCACACCCCTGGGAGAAAAGGAAGGCCGGCTGTCTCGCGAAGGCAGCTGCTTGGAGGCAGAACCAGCGCCCCTGTCCGCTGTCCGCGGTTCTGAAACCTCCCCAGCCCTCCTGCTCTTCTGTTCTCTGTCCTTGGTGCTGACACACCTCGCAGCTTCCACTCTTATCCTTTCCAGAAGTACCCAACGTCCTGGGTATCTCCTGCCCACTCCGTGCCCAAAAAAGGAGGGATGAGGGTGCACAACTGGGAGGTGAGGTGGCAGAAGATAAAGGGGAGGCCAGCGTGGAGGCGGAGGGAGGCACCGAGTCTCCCGGCAGCTACTCACATTCTTCAGGGATCTGTATGAGCAGGCCGGGGCTGCACAGGAGGAGAGGCCACAAGTACTGGAGTGCCACAGCCATCTTCCTGGAGGCACCAGCGGCTCGGCAGGGCACAGCCGGCCGGGAACTCAGGCTCCAGCCAGAGGGAAGGGGGCCGATGAGAGGCTTAGGGTGGGAGCTGGGGATGGAGGCACTGGGAGAAGGGAAAGGAAGTGGGGCGGAGGGGGAGAGAGAGAAAATGGATGGATGTTAGTGACTGACACCTGGGTGTGCCCAGGTGTTTAGCCCCGCCCCAGCCCCACCCTGGCTGTCCTCCCCTCCCCCCACACTGTCTAGAGAGAGAAATCTGGAAGCAACTTAGCCCAGCTGGGTCTTCAGGTTGTCGCTGAGTCTCTTCCTGCTCTGTCTGTGCTTTCCCCGCCAGCTGCCTCCCCAGCACCAACTTGTTGCCCCAATCAGCTCCCCTGGGTACACCACAGGCTGCTCCGTACATGCTGCCCCCATGTGTGCAAGCAAGCAGGTGCCTGTGGCATGCTTGTGGGTGTGGCTCTGCATGAAGCCACGGCACATCATATTCATGTGGCCGTGTGTGCGCGCACATCTGCACACGTCCTCCCAGGAGGGCACACGCCTGAAAAGTTGTATGTCTGAGGGAAGCAGTGCACAGGTCTGCTAGCAATCTGCACACAGGTGCTGAGTGTCTTCTGGTGTGGCTGTATCTGTGGTAGTGCGGCTTCATGGCCCTCTCTGTGTACACACGCACTCATGCAACATGCACGGAGAGAATCTTATCTCTGGGTTTTAAAGCCAAGGGACTGCTGGGCGCTGCTTAGGCTGAAGAAGCTGTGGGGGCTTGGGAAGTGGGGACAGGGAGAGAGGAAAGGGTCTCAAGAAGGTTGCTTTTCACAGAACAGGTTCAGGAAAAGCAAGAAAGAAGAGGGGAAGAAGCTTGCCTTCAAGAGAGGCAGGAGGGAGGAACGTACCCCTCCACAACTCCTCAAATTCCCAAGGGTCAGCAGTGGTGGCAGTGGCCAGGACAGGGGCACGGGAAGCTCTGGGACAGTGTTTCTGATGCCTCGAGCGTCCGGGAAATGTAATTTCTGGTTCTTGTTGTGTCTTCAGAACCCAGCTCAAGCCCAAGTAATTCCAGCCTTGTCTACATTCAGGGGGTTCTGAGAGCGGGGGGCCCAGGAAAAGGCAGCTTCTGTGTCAATGGCCAGAAGAGGAATCGTCTCAAAGGCCGTGCTGATGAGAAAGGAAGGGCGTGCAGGCAGCACTGACAGTACAGGGCGCCGCTGGGGTCTGGATGCCCTCACCGGATCATACTGAGCATGCTCCCCACGCCCAGTCAGCACCTTGGCAAAGGGGGCAAGCCTCCTGCAGACATGGAAGGGTGGGTGGCGAAGAATGCTCTGCTCAGGAGGCGAGTGGGGGTCGTAAATTGGCTTTGTGTAAGGAGGTGACCCCACAAGAGTGGCGAATACAGCAGGCTGCCTGGGACTGGACAGAAAGGAGAGGGTGGCAAACAGCAGCCCTCAGACGCCCCCACCCAAAGCCGGAGGGGAAGCGGAGAGCACTGGGGCGGGTCAACATGGATGGGGGGGGTAGGCAGAGGTGAACACCGGGCCCCTCCCAGTCTCTGAGAGCTGTGCTGGGGCCCAGAAGAGCGGAAAACAGCCGGCCTGTCCCGCCCCACTGCGCCCCACAAAGCCAGTGTAAGCGGGGTGGCCGCAGGCGGCCTGGCCTCAACTTCAAGGCCTGTAGGAAGCGGCTGGAGACTCAGATCAGAGAGCAGGCGATCAAACAGCAGCCTTGGGAGCTCAGTCCTCAGGTCTTCGGAGGGGGAGGGGAGGGCGGCCAGCCCTGCCCCCAGCAGCCCAGCACTGATCGCTGGCTGCTGTGCACGTCATTTTGCCCCCACATCTAACTGCCCTGAGGAGCACACCGAGGGTGTGCAAGACACCTCCAGCCCTGCGCTCCCGTTTCCTGTCCTGTCTCTGTCCTGTTCTGGTCTCTCAGCCAAGCTCATCCAGTCTCTTGGCATTCGCCACCACGTTCTCCACCTCCCAGGGCACTGGGAGGCAGAACGGTGAGCCCATGTTGACAGCTGGGAGGGACTTGCTCTCTGCCCCCCACCAAGCTGACCAAGCTGCCTGCCCAGATCGCCCACCATTCCTCAGGCAATTAGGCAGCTCAGCAGGGCCCCACCCTCAGCACCTCGGGGGAAAGCAGGCCCGAGCTGGTGTGCAGATGGGGCCCAGGCCGGTCTGAGGGGAGCGTCTGAGGGGAGCGGCTGGGAGGCTGGAGGGTGACAGACAGAGAGGAGGCAGGAGGCAGCAGGAAAGCTGGGAAGTAGGTCGGGGGAGGGAGGCAAAGACGACCTGGACCACCAGTGTAAGCTAGACGGGAAGTCAGGGAGTCAGAGAAGCCCAGACGCAGACCAGGCAGTGAGGAAAAAGAGTACAAAGGGTGCGAGCTGCAGAAAACAGTGGCGAGAAACGGCTGTAAGAGACAAGAGCGAGGGGCTCGCACACACGCACCAGCACACGTCTGTGCGCGTGCACGCACACTGCCTGGCGGCGCTGCCTTGATGTCCTTGTCCCCGGGGGCTGTGCCAGGCAAGGGACAGGAGGGGGAAGCAGATGTGAGCCTGCATCAGGGGAGTCGGGGGAGCTTCCGGGTGGCAGGTGAGCCAGGACTGGCTGCACGGTGAGGCGTGGGCAAGGCAGGAAAGGCCCCTGGCCACTTGTGGCACCTGCAGAGAGGCGGCAAGACGAGCAGTCATTGCGGTCCTCTGAGAGCAGGTGGGGCCACCACACCGACAGGGCAGCAGGCACCCAAGATTGGCCAAACTCAGAGTGCTGTCTGCGGGGGGGGGGGGGGGCAACTGTGAGCGTGAGTGTGTGAGCTTCTGCAGGGGCACCGAGACACTGGCTGGCCAGCCCCCAGCGGGCACTGAGGGGTGCCAGGTCCGGCCTGACACGCCTGCAAGGAGGGGCTCAGGAGGCCACAGGGGCCCCTCCTCTGGCCCCTGGCCGCTGACAGGCAGGCACCTGCGAGCCTGGCTGAGGCCAGGGTGGCTGCTTCCCTCCAAATGCACCCCAGCCTGGGACCCCTACAGCACCTGCTCACTGCACCCCAAGGCCCAGATCCAGGGTCTGCCCCATCCTCTCTGCTCCTTCCCAGGGGGCAGAAACGCCTGACTGGCTAGGAGCAAACCTAGGGACGCCAGCCAGGGCTTCTATGCCCCCACCCCAGGCCCCGGCAGGCCTGAGCGGGGTCGGGCTGGGGGCTCGGCACCCAGGTCTGTGAGACAGAGACGTGCAGCCCCGACGGCTGCCGGTGAGCCTGTGAGGGTGTGAATGTCACCTACACCCAAGCCGTGTGTGCCTTTAAGCTCCTCCTCCCCTCCCCCAGGCTGTGGCTGGCGGGTTTCCATGGAGATGGAGGCCACCTCCCTCCCCTGGCAGAGAGGGGGAAGCCAGAGGAAAAGCTTGCCAAGCTAATGGCTTATTTCGATAATACATAAAGGAGGTTGCTGCGTGGGTGCCCCCACAGGGACCTGCCCCCCCAAGCCTACTGGACCAGCGGCATTGTCTGCCCTCCCACCTCGCCTTACCCCTCCCTAAGGGGGCCCCCTAGAGTGCACCCTCAGCCCCCTCAAGATTGCGGTCTCCAAGGCAACGACAGCTCACCTGTAATGGACCATTCTCCAGCAAGGATGAGGAAGGGGCGGGACTGAGGTTAACCCTTTGCTGAGAGTGGGGAGGTGGGTTCTGGGCAAGGTACAGGCTCCCCTAACACATGCACTCACACCCAGCTCCATTCGGGCCTCAAGAAGGGCGGGGAAGTGCTGCCTTCAGTCCCAGTTACAGGAGAGGAAACAGGCTCAAGGAACGGGACACAGGCTCGCGGTGGGTGCAGACCCCCGCAGCGCCTGGCTAATGGTGGGGGGGCAGCTGGACCCTCAGGATCTAGAGCACCCAGCGTCCGACCTGCTCGCTGTCCTGGGCGTGGTCAGAGCTCTGGTCCAGGATGCTCTGTCTGGTCCAGGATGCTCGCTAGGCAGATGGCAGGGACTGGATCCCAGGAGGGTGCCATGTGGGAGGGGCTGTGACCCCGCTTGGCCAGCGGGCTTCACACGAGCCCACCCCCGCGAGGACTGGCCACCAACAGGCCGATTTCGTGGCCTGCTAGGCTCGCCACCACCTGCGCTCCTGTGCACCCTCCGTCGGTGGGGGCAAAGGCCCCCAGCACCACCTCCCAAAGAAGCCCCCCAAGGCCTCCCTGTCCAAACGGGACTGAGAAATAGTGTTGTCCGCTCCCTTGCAGAAGGGGAAACTGAGGGCCAGGGGTGTGGGCCAAGGCTCTGGCCTCCTAGAGCACCAGTGCGGGAGAGGAGTTCCCCACACAGCTGGAAAAACTGGTGCCTCCACCCAAAAGCCACCCCCCACCCTCCTCTGACACCCCTTGGGCTGCAAAGCGGGCACAGAGCAAGAGCAGCGAGGTCGGGGGGTCAGTGTGCTGAGTCCTGGGGCCCAGAGAAGGTGCAGAGTGGGGAGCTCAAGGGAGGGGCGGGCACTCTGAAGAGGGGAGCGGCAGAGGGGAGCAGCCCGCCTGGAGACAGAGTGCTAGTCCCTGGGACCCACTCAGACAAGGCCAGCTCCCTCCCGCCTCCTCTGGGCTCCCCACTCCCAAAGGTTAAAGGGCAGAGGGACACAGGAAGCTTGGGGGTGGACAATGGAGCCTCTGTCCACTCCGCATTCCTGAGCCATGAACTCCGAAGGCCTGAGCCTGAGCAGCGGGAGAGGCCCTGCAAGCACCCTCCCAGTCATTCGGGGCTCCCCTCCACGAGGGCCTCCCGGGGACCAGGTGGGGCAGGAGGCCGTGGGGCGCGCTGTCCTGAACACACAGGCAGCCAGATCGGTATGTGACTCCGCACATGTGCCCCGAGCCCCCCAAACCTCTGGGCCTCTCCCACATCTGCCTGCTCTGAAGCTCCTGGGACTCAGCCCCTCTCTTCAAGCCCCCTTTCGGCTCACTGCCAGGCGGAGTAAGTACAGAAGGCCCTGCCCCGGCCACACCCAAGGGCGCTGCTGCCGCAGCCCGGCTCCCCAGGGCCTGGCCACAGAGCTGCCCCGCTCCCTCTGCAGCGTCCTGGGCGGGGGAGAAGGGGCAGGGCCGAGGTTCTGAGCCGGGGCCGGAAATGGGCAGAGAGGCTTCTGGAAAGACCAGCAAACAGACCTAACTCGGGTCTCCCCTCTACCATGACCACTGCTGCTCTCTGGGGAGCCTCTGCTGTGGCCCCACAGGACTTCTGTGCCCAGCCCAAAGGCAGAGCGCCCACGGACTCATGCTGGGCGTGGCATCACAGGGAGCAGTGGTCCCCCCAGAACTGATGCGCGCAAGCTCAGGTGCCATCAGGAGCCGAGCAGGGAATAGGGAGCAGGGTGGGAGAGAGAAGCAGAAAGAGCGGACAGACAAAAGGAGAGACGAGCAGGGCACATGCTGGCACGGAGGGATGGGCACAGCGAGGGCGGTGCAGGCTTCGGGGGGGGGGGTGGCACGGAGGGCAAGCAGCTGCCAGGGGAGTGCGAGGGGGCCGAAGAAGAGGTGCCTAGATCAGCACGAGCAGGAGAGACAGGCTGGCAGGACCTGCAAGGGCCCCCCCACCCGCACGGCCCCGCCCAGGGCCTAGACCCACCCTTCTGAAGCTGGGGCTGCTCCAGACACTAGGTCCCCCATTGTCTGAGTCAGAGGGTGGGGCGGGGCACCTGGGAGTGCTCTCTGGGTCCCTAGTCCCATCCACAGAGAGGGGGCTTGGGCCTGGGAAGGGGAGGTTCCGGGGTGGCTGGCATGCCTGTCCTGCACAGGACCCCAAAGCACGCCGCTCTGAGGGTGCCTCCCAGAACCCACCCACCTCCTCACCTCAGAGTTTCATCAACCTTTTGCCAAGAAGGGGCTGGCAAAGCTCGCTCAGGCTGTGTGACCCCCACGGCCCACGGAGCGCCCTAGACACGCACTGCGACCGTCGCGTCGTCACTGAGAGGCTCCAAGGCCTTCCCCTTGTGAGGGACCAGGAGTCCACACCCCCGTGAGCTCGAAGAGTGGGGCAGAGGCTGAGGGTCTGAGTCATCGGCGCTGGGGGGCAGTCCTGGGGCAGGCTGGCCAAAGCACCTACCCTTGCAAAGTGCCCAGTGCAGCGGCAGAGAGGGTCACGGGGGGGGGGGGGGGCGCACAGGACAGGCTTCGGGAACCCTTGCTCACTCGCTGACTCTTTCCCCTTCAAGCCACAGCCCAAAACCCGCCAGCACCGGACAACAAAGACAAATTGATGGGTCTGGAACTGGCCTTTTCTGGGCCAGAGCCTGGCCTGGAGAGCACCTGGCAGGGGGCAGCTGCCCTGGAATGAGAGTGAGGACCAGCGTCCAGGCAGGCAGGCAGGCAGCGGTGGAGCTGGGAGGGTGGAGGGATGGGCCTGACCGCTTTGGTGGGGGGGGAGCTGGGAGGGGCCTAGTCGGAGCTCTTGGCTGGCCAGGGAGACTGAGTGTGGGACGCTGAGAGGTTTCTCTCTGGCCATCTGATCACCAGTGAGCCTTAATTTCTTTTGTTCTTTTCCATATATTCCAAACGTGCTACAGCTAGGTGTATCACTTTGGGGATGGTGCACACAGACGCAAGGCTGGAAAAAGATGAGGATGCAGCGGGAAAACTGCCAGGAGCCTGGAGGGGGTATCCCAGGCTCAGCCTGGCCATGAACATCCGTATGGTCATGAAAACCTCAAGGCCCGACGTGTCAGGAGCCTCGGGTGGGTGCGCACCGGGTGTGAGGGAGGCCAGGCCACGTCCGGCCACCTGCAGCAGGGAGTCCTCCAGAGGCCTGAGGCCCCGGGCTGACCCCCGCCCCTGCACGCCACAGGGGATGAGAACCAGGGGGCTGGAAGGCTGCCTGGCTCCGAGCCCATTCGCCAGCGGGGCCACGTGAGTCAGCACAGGTGCCCCGAGCTGCCCAGAAGCCCCTGCCCTCTGGGCGGAGTGAACGCCAGGCTCCCACCCAGCGGGGAGCCGCCTCCCGGGAGGCCCACTGATGGGCACGGGGCGCCGGACAGAGGGCAGCAGCCTGTGCTGGGGGCTCTGTGCAAGCCCTGCCAACGCAGCCGCCCAATCCTGCCCTAGGAAGGGGGGCCGGGGACGGCGGACCTTCCCCACAGCCAAGGACAGGAACTGGGGGAGCGAAGGCCTGCAGCGGGCAGGACGACGGGGCTCCCCGCCAAGCCCCCACTGGCGGGCGGCTCGCGGCCCCCTCCCTACTCCCGGGGGGGCCCACTTTCTACACCCAGGTGCACAAGCGCCTCCGCTGTCGCCCAGGGCCACCCCCCAGTGCACTCTTTCTTGGTGCAAGATTCCAGAACAGAAGCTCTGGGATCCCCAGCACCTGGGGGTGGGGAGGGAGGCTCAGGTCCCAGTCCCCAGCAGCCTGGAGGGGAGGCGGGGTCTAGGCTGGGGTTCGGAAGAGGAGGGAGAACAAAGCCCCCTACCCACCCTGGGCGGCGGGCCGGGCCCCAGGGCTGCTGCCCCATCTCCCACCCAACCTGTGTGCACCCCGCAAGCTGGTCCACAGGGGCAGCCACGCCCAGGGCCACACCCATGCGGCTGGCGGGGCCGCTCGGCCCCTCGAACGCCGCCACTGGCGCACACGTCCGGGGGGACGCGCCAACTTCAGCCCCCACCTGTCCGCCCAGCCCCGGGCCCTCGGGGTGCGCCTCCGACG
>NW_004567158.1:362891-381994 GCF_000260355.1 Condylura cristata
GGTGGGGCGCCCCGGACTGCGGGGCCGGGCGCGGAGAGAGACCCGCGGGGAGACTGAGCCCCGGCCGGCCAGGCCTTCGAGGGCCCTCCGATGAAACCCCCGCCCCAGCCCCACCCCCGCACACACGGGTGCTGGCCCCTGGCCAGACGCCAGTGCCAACCCTGGACACTCCCTCACAGGACCCGGGGGTCACAGGGCTCTCCCCAGAATGCCCCCCTTCCTGGGGCGCCGGCCTGGGAGGGGCCAGCGTGCCTGCCCCCCCCCCCCCCGGCCTCACGGAGGGTGTGGGCTCCTGCACCCCCCACAGCCAGCGAGGCCATCACCCCTCTAGCTCAACACCCCAAAAGCCAGATCTTCCAGAAACTCCCTGCCAGGTTTTCCAGACACAGTGTCTTATTTCTTTGTTCTGGGAATTGGCCCAGTCCTGACCTTTCCCGGAGTCCCCACTCTCCCTGGAGCCCAGCACTGACCCTCCCCAGCACCCACCCCGCAGGCTTGGCGCAGACATCCCAGCGGCCAGGGCAGGCACAGGAATTCCGGAGTAAGCCAAGCCAGCCGCTCCGCTCGACAAGGAAGGCCCGGGGCCCAGATGGCAGATTGCAGCCCTCGTGGCCATGGTATTTTTATGGGCATGCCTCTGGCCCAGTGAAGCATTCGGGGTGGGGGGGGGCGTCAACTCAGCCTCCCAACCCCTCAGCGAGGGGGGGGCACATGGGAGGGGCCTGGCAACCTACCCTGGAGTCCCCACAGCATCTGACCGTCTCCTGCCAGCTGGAAGGGGTGGCTGAGCTCCACCTGCCCCATGGGTGGGTGGAGGGGTCTGTGTGGGTGTTGTAGCAGTCTCTGGGGAGGAGATTCGGCTCCCTGGGGTAAGTGGAGACAGGAGTCCAGGGACCAGCCAGTGGCCAGTTTGGCTCCAGTAGCCCCAAGAGAGAGCACGGACAGGTTGAGCAAGTGTCAGTGGTCTGGGCCTTTGGGTGCCAGCCGGTGGGCTGAGCCTGCAGGGGCCAGTAGATGGGCAGCTGGGTGTGAGCAGCGGGTGCTGAGCAGGGAGTATTGCACAGGGCACGTCTGTCTCCTCCTGCTCTGACCCCCCTCGGTAGCACCAGCCTCTGCTCTCTAGCCCACCCCCCACACCCCCAAGTGCCCAGCTTTGGAAAACCCTTACGGACTGTAGGACTTGCTGCTGATACTCAGGAACTGGGCGCTCCCCGGTCCACCCCGTTCAGCATGCGCCTGATGCAGGCCAACGGGCCGGCTCGGCCCCGAGGGCGGCACCCTGGCTCTGGCTGCACCAGTGTGGGTCGGGAGGCACAGCAGCCTGCTGAAACCCCCAGGGCTGTGCAAGGCCTTCCGGTGCCACTCGATCACCCTGGGCACTGTCACCGCCTCCATTTTGCCTGAGAGGAAATTGGGGCTCAGATGGGTCAAGTGACTTAGCCAACCTCTAGCAGGCTTCTAGGGGACTGCAAAACCACCCTCACTCTGCACTGAGATGGAGGAGCCCTGGGGAGACCCCCGAGGCCACACAGGCCCAGAGACAGAGCCAGGCCCTGAGAAGCAGAAGGGGCTGCCCTTGCGGGGAGTCTCCCTCCACTGCTCCTACTGCCCGTGGAGGTTGTGGGGTGCTGGAGGGACACCTGGGTGTTGCCCTGCAGGGCCCTTCAGTAGCTCCTCGGGCCTGTGCTGGGGACCGGTGTCGCAGCAGCTGGTGGTGCAGGAAGAATGCTGTGCTCTCGGGGTCTGCCTGGCGCAGGTCGTAGGCGGGTCACCTGGCCCCGCATGTGACCATCGTTGTCTTGCCTAAAAGAGCTTTCCTGAGCATAATTTATACCCATTATCTCTCGTCAATGCTTAAGCTCCATGAGTTTTGTGAGTGCCTGGTAAGACCAGACTCAAGGTATGGAACCTCCTTGATTTCCCTCAAGGCCCTTTCCGCCTCCGCCCCCACCGCCATACTGCTATGCTTTCTGTCTTTTCTAGAATCTGCTGCAAGCTTCTTTCCGTCAACACAGGCTTTGAGACTCGTCCACACTGGGCCATCTGCATGTGTGCATGTGTACAGTCAAGCACCCACCAGCACACTGGGCTGCGGACCGTCACGTGTGGGCCAGGGTGCAGGAGACGCAGGTGAGCGCCCGCTGCCCTTCTCCTGAGAGCGCACCAGACTGAGCTCACCGATTGTACAATCTGATTTGACTCCCAAAGCCACCATGCAGTGCGCAGTGTGGGAACCCCTAAACTGGGGTGCAGGCCCGATGAGCGGGAGTGAGAGGACTCTTCAGAGTCACAGTGGGAAGCAGCACAGGCCAGCCTCGGACCGGACTGGACCACCGCTGAGGGTCTGCTGAGCCCTGTGGTGACTCCCTCACTCCCTCAGGGCGCTGCTGCCAGGGAGGCCTGCCCTCTGTTCTTGCTCACTCCTAGATGTGTTGAGAGGGTCTTGTTCCCTGTTCTCTCTTTGTTAGAAACGCTGTATATAGGTTTTTAGCAGTTGCTTTATGTTTTTCCTTGTCTTCTTCACAAGCCCTGACCTATGGCTGTGAAAGCGGCTTTAAATTTAACCCATGGCCGCAGAGTGTCTGACCGCCCCTCAAGAGAACAGCCACTGCTCCTCTGGTGAGTGCGCGTGGGACTCAGTTGTCCAAACTCGTGGACAATGAAGAGCACGAGGCTGAAGTGGGGGCAGTCAGTTACAGAAGCGCCAGGGCATCCTGGCTCTGCCCTGGAGGCACGCCCCGTGGGGAGGGTCAACAGCTCTCTGGTCCTGGGCTCCCTCTGGGCTCTCACTGCCTCACTCACCAGCGGCGCCCAAGGGGCCCTCCCCCATGCCACATCCAGCCTCTCTATTTCTTGGCCTTCTTGTCTCCGAGGACCTGCTTGACCCCTCGCAGTCGGGTCTGCTACACCCCCTTGTCTCCACGGAATGGGCCCTAGCCTGTCCCCTCCTGATCATCAACATCCTCCTGCATTCTTAAAGAAAGATTTATTTATGCATACAGGATGTGGGTACAGGCCAGAGGTGCAGAGAGAGGGGCCTCTGGGTGAGAGGATGCCCCAGAGACAGTGGGGAGCAGAACAAGCAGATGGACAAGGTCCACTGCTGAGGGGAGCAGCAGGGAGACAGGGGAGGTCTGCCGCGCCCTGCGGTCACCTCCGGGGTCGGGACTGAGCTGCAGGGGCGGTGGCTGGCTTCACAGCGCTGCACCACCAGGGTGGGCCCCTCCTGCATTTTGACGTCACAGAGCTTTCCAGTGCCTTGGTCCAGCTCACACTGGACCTTCTCTCCCGAATGTCCTGTCCAGGCTCTGTCTTGAGGGAGAAGTCATGCAGGAACGAGGGAGCCAGCATTCGTCAGGCCTCCAGCAGCACCAGGATGCAGTCGTGCAACTGTGGACGCTGAGGGGACACGGACAGCTCCCTGAGCAGCTGGACACTCCGGCGCCAGCAAAGCGCGGTGGTAGGGAGCGGCAGTGTGTCCCAGAGGGTGGCAGGCTGGTGAAGGTGTGCTGCCGCCACAGGCTACAGGCACAGGCCGCCTCCCGGCTGCCCGATGGCTCTCGAGCTGGGACTTTAACCCCACGTGCGTGGGGACACGTGCCTGTCATCTGAGTTCCCCGACGGCGGGATTTCATCCATCAGCTTGGTCTGGCAAGACACCATCAGTGTCTAGCTCCCTGGCAGGAAGCTGTGTCGAGGCGGGCACTTTGCTTGGCACGGTCAGTGCGCCCACAATAGTGGCCTGTCTCCGTTGCCGCTTCAGAGCCCAGGCTCGCGAGGGCCCCTTCGCCTCTGTGCTGCTATCACAGGTTGCAGAGAAACCCGTTTGGCGTGTGCACAAGTGTCGCCAGGGATTCTGGGGCTCCAAACAGGCGGCACATGCCTCCCCTTTGTGCTCTCCCCGGGGGCGCTCACACACTTTCCCCACGTGCTGCCCATGGGGGAAGCAGGGGGCACACGCCCGCTCATTTTCTTCCCCCTGAAGTCCCCACTCGGAAACTCCAGTTCCTGAGGACAGACCGTGGCGAGCTCTGGGAAGCAGCCACGGGGCGCGCGGAAGGTGGAGCTGCGGCTCGCAGCAGGAAAGATGACGAAACAGGTGTATCAATCGGGGAGGCCAGTGTTCGGGGCTTAGGAGTGCCACACAGAACGCGGGGAGCTACGGCCCCTTCCCAGGGAGAGCACTGGCCTCAGCAGCACCCCAGAGGAAGGAGCCGAAGACTGCATTGGGCTTCCCCGGGAAGCCGTCTAAGAACAGGGCGCTGCCATGAAGACCGAGGTAGACAAGCCCCACCCTTTCCAGTGAGCTTTCCAGGACCCCTTCTCAAATCTCAGGTGACAGCGGGGGGGTCACCAGACGTGTGACAGGGTCTCTGCCGTGAAGGCATGGCAGACTGCCAAAACAGGAGGGAGACAATTTGTGGGAAGCAGGACTTGAGCAGTGAAAAGCACTTCATGTTGTTTACGATATTTGTAGAGAAATCGTTTCTTTAAATCTTGTTAATTTCCTCAAGAAGACAATAGAATTAGAAAATATCCATGAAAGGATAGAATGCTACAAGGGAACATTCAGAGACAAATTCAGAACTTTCTTTTCTGTTACAATATTTTATAATTGATTCACGTTTTGGGCCCTCCCTGGTGGTGCAGCTGGTTAAGGCGCAGCACTACGAAGCTGACTTCAGCTGCTTCAGCACCAGTTTGATCCCCGGCCAGGGACGGACCCCAGGGTGCAGCAGACCCCTCCCGTCTTCCCACTGGGCCCTCAGCAGTGTGTTTCAGTCCATCTGCCTGTTCTGCTCCCTGCTCTGTCTCTGGGGAGTCCTCTCACCCCCGCATCTCTGGCCTGTGCCCCAGCTCTGTATGCATCAATAAATAAATCTAAACAAAATGAGTGGAAATGCTAACAATGAAACCTGCTATCAGAGGTGGATTGTCTTGCTCAGTCAGCAGCAGACTTCACTGGCAGAGGCCTGAGGTAGTGAGCTTGAAGGTAGCTAAATAGAAATTACACAAGCAAACCATAACATAAGTCAAACAAAACTCAAGCAAGCAGGGGATCTCCCTGGTGGTGCGCCAGGTTGAAGAGCTGCAGCTGCGTCAGCAAGAGTTCGATCCCCGGCCAGGGAGGTGACCGGCAAGGTGCAGCAGACCCCTCCCGTCTCCCCACTGGCCCCTCAGCAGTGGGTTGCATTCAGTCTGTCAGTTCTCCCCACTCTGTCACTCCTGCCCATCTGCCTACATCTCACCTCTTATATGCATCAATAAATAAATCAAGACAAAATAAAGTTGCATCCCCAGATGATAATAAAGAATTCATCCCCAGCAGACTTAAGAGAAAATAAATTATTTTCTAAAGATTTATTTATTTAAAATGCATGCATGCAGAACTGGGGTACAGGCCAGAGGTGCAGGGGCAATGAGAGGACTCCCCAGAGACAGAGTGGGGAGCAGGACAGGCGGATCAATGAAGTCCACTGCTGAGGGGAGCAGCGGGCGGGTCGGGAGAGGTCTGCCATGCCACGTGGGTCTCCTCCGGGGCAGGCGGGGATCGAACTCATGCTGAAGTGGCTTTAGCTTGTTAGTGCTGTGCTATAACCGCTGCGCCACCAGGGAGGGCCCGAAAATAAATTATTTACCTGGAAAAGAATTATACAAGGCTGGAGAAAGAAGTGAAAAACACCAGAAAGAACAAATCTATGTTGACTAATGTTTAACATAAAACAAAAAACATTGGGGGCCTTCCGTGGTGGCACAGTGGGTTACAGCACAGCACTAAGAAGCTGAAGCTGCTTCTGCATGAGTTCGATCCCCGCCTGCCCCGGAGGGGAGGTGACCACAGGGCATGTCAGACCTCTCCTGACCCGCCCGCTGCTCCCCTCAGCAGTGGACTTCGTCGATCTGCCCCCACTCTGTCTGGTGAATCCTCTCACCCTCCGCATCTCTGACCTGTACCCCAGTTCTGTATGCACAAATAAACAAATCTTTAAAAAAAAAAACAACAACATTGGAATGTGGAAACTTTTTATATGTCATATAAAAAAGTGAAATACATGATGAGAAAACAAATTATGATCTGAAGAGCAACAACTGAAAAACACTAAAAGGATTTGTAGCTGAAAGGCCAATAATGATGAAATAGTAAATTAACTTACTATTTGTCCCCCAGTAAAAGGCAGGAAGAAGAACAAACACGGGTGGGACAAGTTCAAGTCAAACAGCGAGATGGGCGGGGCCAGGACGGAGAGCTGACGAGACTGTATGCGAACTCCAGGCCTAGGTTGTTGCTTCGTAATAAACGCCGCACTATGCCGGGTTCGAGGTTAAGTGCCATCACTGCCTTTCGGTCTTGGTCTCGGGAAAGACGCTCCTCAGAAAGCTTACGTGCGACAGAAGGGGCCCAGAAGAGCCTTGCAGGCACCCTCCGAGGCACCACTGCTCACCACGCTCGAGGCGGCGCGGTGATGACACCCCGAAGGTGCCAAGGGCCCGAGACCAAGACCGAAAGGCAGTGATGGCACTTAACCTCGAACCCGGCATAGTGCGGCGTGAATGAGCAGCCGCCGCGTCACTCACACACTAGCCACGACGCCCACTCCCGGGCCGTGGCGAGGGCTGGCTGCACACCCAGCCCGGCGTGGCTGAACCTCCACACCGCGCTGAGCGAAAGACGGAAGACACGAGGGAACAAGTGATGAGATTTCCGTGCGTGAAGGACCTGGAGCCGCCCAGTTGCTGGAGACAGAAGGGAGGTGTGACGTGGCAGAGGCTGAGCGGGTGTCGGCATCTGCTTTGGCGCCGGGAGCAAGGCCACGTGGCAACAGGCTCGGAGTGATGCTCCCGTGAGCACCACGTGCAGTTGCTATCCGCTCCCCACTTGTAAACAGAGCTGGGAGGTCCCGGCTGGCATTGCTGGGGGGCCTGCTCTGCACCGCAGCCGGAAGAGTGGGCATCTGGGTGCCCTAGACTTTGCTTTCGGTGCGCCCGAGCCCTGCGGAGGTCTGCTCTGGGTTGTTTCTTCCTTAGCCGCACCAACAAGGTTGAAGCTGCATCACCTCCTCTGGCCGCCCCACGGCGACCTCATTGATAGTCACAGAGTATTTCCCCCAAGGAGAGAATACACATTCGCCTCAAGTACAAACGTAACATTCACCAACATACACAGCCTTCTGGGCAACTGAACCAGCCTCAATAAATTACAAGGCGGAAATCACACACTGCGGGGTCTCTGACCACATGGCGTTGAAGTAAACACTGACCGCAGGGCCCTCCCTGGTGGCGCAGCAGGTTAAAGCTCACAGCGCTGCAGCGAGTTCAGTCCCTGCTCAGGGAGGGCCCCCAGGGCGCAGCAGACCTCTCCCGTCTCCCCGCTGCCCCCTCAGCAGTGGACTTTGTCCATTTGCCTGTTCCACTCCCCGCTCTGTCTCTGGCAACGCCTCTCACTGCTCCTGCACCCCTGGCCTGCACCCCAGTTCTGGTACACATAAATCTTTAAAAAAAAAAAAAAAGAACCACAGTGAGGTGTCACCGCTCACCTGAGGGACAGCACATATGAGCAGAACCAGCGAGGGCTGGCGCGGGAGTGGAGAGGCGTCCTGCCCCCTGCGGCAGTGTCAACTGGACGCTCTGGAAAGCGGTCTGGATTGACCTTCACAAAGGCTAGAAATGGAAATACCACCCAGGAATCCGCTCTTGGGCATCTAGCCAAAGAGGCATCTGCGGTGTGACTGGGTGTCTCCGCTTCAGAAGCCAGCGAGGGCGCGCCTGCGCAGCCGGAGGGGCACTCAGAGGACAGAGACTACTACATACGGACTTTCACATGCGAGTGAAGACTGTCTGGGGTCAGGGACCCGCAGGGAGCGCATGCCGTGGCGGGGAGAACGTCAGCAGTCTGCAGGGATCTCGGGCCAGAGCCCCTTCAGGCGCGGCAGCAGATGTCGCTCACTGGCCGGCTCCTCCCAGCGCCTGCGTGGCCCAGCCACCCCGCACGCACGCACGAGCAGGAGCTCAGGGCAGATGCCCCCTGCGGCTCCTCTCTCCATCCGCAGGCCTGAGCCCAGCAGCCCGACGACGGTGGCCTGCCTTCCCGGGGACACCTGTGGCTCTTGTGCCTGGCTTCTCTCTCTTTCATCCCTGAAACGCCTTCAAGGCCTGTGGGGCTGGAGAAATGCCGCTTGTCCGCAGCCCCGCTGTCTGTGTTAACCAGGGCCCAGCAACTGCGTTCTGGCTGAGGGCGCCAGCCTGCCCAGGCCCCACGGCCCCATCCCCCCGCACATGGGCTGCTCACGGCTCACAGCCCAGCCCTCTGTCTCCCCGCCAGCCGCGTGAGGCCGCAGGCTCTGAGTGTAGTCCCTTCTTCTCCTCCTCCCTTCTGAAAGCACACACTGCTACAGGGAGCTGGGGCTGGCTCAAGGGCGGCCCTCGGGGGCAGGGACAGGAGTGAGCCCACCCCGGGGAGCTGGCCAGTGTTTAGCCAGGCCCTTCCCCAGCCTCCCAGAAGTAGCTTCTTGGTGCTCCCTGGCTGCTTCTTCAGGAACCCCTCCCTATCTCCAAGACCCCTGCCCTTCAGTAACCACCTCAGGGAGACAGGTACATGGCTCTGCTACAGGTGCACTCGGGGGTGGCCCTGGGCGACGGCGGAGGCGCCTGTGCACCTGGGTGTAGAAAGTGGGCCCCCCCGGGAGTAGGGAGGGGGCCGCGAGCCGCCCGCCAGTGGGGGCTTGGCGGGGAGCCCCGTCGTCCTGCCCGCTGCAGGCCTTCGCTCCCCCAGTTCCTGTCCTTGGCTGTGGGGAAGGTCCGCCGTCCCCGGCCCCCCTTCCTAGGGCAGGATTGGGCGGCTGCGTTGGCAGGGCTTGCACAGAGCCCCCAGCACAGGCTGCTGCCCTCTGTCCGGCGCCCCGTGCCCATCAGTGGGCCTCCCGGGAGGCGGCTCCCCGCTGGGTGGGAGCCTGGCGTTCACTCCGCCCAGAGGGCAGGGGCTTCTGGGCAGCTCGGGGCACCTGTGCTGACTCACGTGGCCCCGCTGGCGAATGGGCTCGGAGCCAGGCAGCCTTCCAGCCCCCTGGTTCTCATCCCCTGTGGCGTGCAGGGGCGGGGGTCAGCCCGGGGCCTCAGGCCTCTGGAGGACTCCCTGCTGCAGGTGGCCGGACGTGGCCTGGCCTCCCTCGCACCCGGTGCGCACCCACCCGAGGCTCCTGACACGTCGGGCCTTGAGCTGGGGGGTCCAGCCGTCTCTCATGCACCATCTTGCTTCATGGCTCGAGGTTCTCCCATCAGGACCTGCCGAGGACACATGCCCGCTGAGCAGGGAGCTGTATGTGGCGCTGTTGTCCAGTCCTGGGGGACAAAGCCCCTGGTTTCCTTCTTACAGCCCAGAGAAAACCTTAGAGACGCCTTCCCAAAGACTCCCCTAACTCGAAGGGAAACAAGGAAAGCAGGAAGCAGTGAGGGCAAGGGCCTAGCCGGCCCTGCAGCTCAGTGCTAGCTCTTGCTCAGGATCTGGCCAGCAGGCCTGCGTAGCCCGGAGCTGGGAGCTGGGGTGACGCTGCTCCCCAGAGGGGGCCATTCCTTTCCTGGCTCGTTCAGCTGCTCTCCACACACGGCAGAAAGAGGCGTTTCCGTGGGTCAAAATGGTGGGCGCCTTCAGGGGAAGCTGAGGTACAACCCTGGGAGGGGCACACGTCCTCTGCAGGCACCCAGCTCCAGGCGCCAACCCTGGGTGCAGTCTGGCCTGGCAGTGGGGGAAGGGCAGATGCGATGCGCTGACTTTCTCTCAGGCTTCACAGCTTTTCCTTGACTAATCTGTTCGAGAAACATGCCAGGACCTGCACTTTCTGCCACGTTTGCTCCCTGGATTGCAGTCAGGGTCTTTTCTTTATTCCCCGGTTGATGGTGCGTGGTCACTTGGAGAAAGTCAGACGCCTTGCCCAGCAGCTGAGCCCAGGGAATTCCGTCGGCAGCTGTGGGCACCCAACCTCAGATGCTCCAGCAAAAGACACAGCGCATGTGTGTGGGGCATGAGTACAGGAACAGGGCGTGGTCAGGGTGCAGGACGCTGGACCCCTCGTCCCCTGCTACCCAGTCAGGGCGGCCGAGGGGCTGGGTGCTGCCAGGCCCTCTGGCAGGAAGATGAGGCCTTGGCTGGACTTGGACCTGTTAGTGCTAAGTTGTTTTGGTCTCAAGCCACACAGGTCGCTGGTGAAGACAAACAGGCAAAGGGGCCGTTCTGCAGTGAAGGCCGGGCTGGGGAAGGGAAAGAGGGTGCTTGGGAGGCAGGGGAAGGATGGGGCAAAGGGTAGGCTGCCCTAGGCGAGCAGAGGGAGGAGGCCGGGCTGGGCCTGCCACTGTGCACTCTTGCGGCTATGCGAAGGGCCCCCCGGCCTGCGGTGGCAAGCCTGTGAGGGCAGGGGTGAGCTTGCACATGGACAGGGGGCACAGAGCTCCCCCCCAGGGGCAGGTAGCTGCAGGTAGGCGGGAAGACTGAACGTTCCCTGGCTCCCAAGGGCCTGAGAGGAAGTTGTGTCCCAGTCACGTTAACTCCGAGTGCGCCGTACCCCCCTCCTTCCTGCCCTTCATCTCCAGAGCCCTGATGGAGGATGGGAGGGACCTTTTTGCAGGTCCAGGAGGGCCACTTCTGGCGCTGGGGGCTCCCCGAGCTCTCAGCCCTCCTCGCCCAGACTCAAAGTGGGCCAGAGGTGCTAGGCCAGGAAGAGGAAAGCCGGCCCCCCTCCCCCCACAGCCCCCCCTCCTCATGTTCCCCAGTTGGGAAGTGGAGCTGCGGAACTAAGTGATTTCCCAGAGTTCCGCCAGGCCAAGGACTTTCTAGTAAGACGGGGTGGGCTAGGACCCGGGCCTGGCGGTCGCAGCTGGACCAAGCTGGGGAGCGGCCAAACTGGCGCAGGGCCCTCCGGAGTCCGAGGACGACCTGGGAGTTCAGGGGCAGGAAGGGAAGCAACCAGGAGCCAACTTCCCGGTGCCACAGGCAGGAGGCCAGGGGAGGCACGTGGGGGCAGGGGAGGAAGTCCCCTCCTGGGCAGGTCGCTCCCAGAGGCTGGGCGGCTGGGGCGGGGCTGCAACGCAGAGCAGACCTGAACTCCTTAGGCTGCTGCCCAGCCACCCAGGAGGCCCAGAGCGCAGCCAGGTAAGGAGCTCGGAGGGAGAGTGGGGAGCCGTCTACCCCGCCTGGCCAGTTCCCAGTCTTCCCTTGGCCTCCTCTCTTGGCCCCTGTCACAGCAGGGTATGTCTCTGTTGCCCCCCCCACCCCCCGTCGTCCCCCCATCCACCCGCCTGCTGGGTGCTGGGAGGGAACAGCCGGGGGCCAGGTCCACGTCTGGCCTGAAGCAGACCTCATCAACGCTGATTAGGCGAGAGCGCACCCCGACTGCCCGACCGGCCAACACCCCTGCACGGCTGGACCCCACCCCTCCAGGCACACAGGCGCCAGGCCATCCTGTCTGGAGGCCAGCCTTGGGGCTGGCCCTCAGCGGGAGGGTGAGCAAGCACCCTATCCCTTGCAGGCACTCAGAACACCTGCCTGCCCGCCGTGTACCCCTGCCATGCTCACAACAGCCCCCACCTCTGGTAAGCTCCCAAGTGGCCCATAGGATGGACGAAGCACACATGCTCCTCTTTCAGAGACGGCTTTCATCTGCTCTCCAGGGTGTGGGGGTTGGGGGGCACAGCCCTACCTACTTGCTGGGAGCTGGGGCCACCAGGCCATCCCCGTGCTGAGGTGTCCCTGGTGCATTCCCTCTGTGGGGGGCGGGAGCAAGGGATCATGAGACCCAGGCTGCCGGCTGCTGAGGGCCAGAAGCGCCTTGGGTGACCCCTGAGGTGCACTGCCCTGACCCAGCCCTCCTCCCACCCTGGCCAAGCTGTGCCCGGGCCTCTCTTTCCGCCCAGCCCACCGGGCAACAGGAGCGAGGAGCTGCTAGCTACCCGGGACCCGCTGCTGGCCCAGGCGGAGCTGGCCCTGCTGTCCACGGTGTTCGTGGCTGTCGCCCTAAGCAACGGCCTGGTGCTGGGGGCTCTGGCGAGACGGGGCCGGCGGGGCCGCTGGGCACCCATGCACGTCTTCATCTGCCACTTGTGCCTGGCCGATCTGGCGGTGGCGCTGTTCCAAGTGCTGCCCCAGCTGGCCTGGGACGCCACTGACCGCTTCCGCGGGCCCGATGCGCTGTGCAGGGCTGTCAAGTACCTGCAGATGGTGGGCATGTACGCGTCCTCCTACATGATCCTGGCCATGACGCTGGACCGCCACCGCGCCATCTGCCGGCCCATGCTGGCACACCGCCACGGGGGTGGCGCCCGCTGGAACCGGCCGGTGTTGGCGGCCTGGGCCTTCTCGCTGCTGCTCAGCCTGCCCCAGCTCTTCATCTTCGCCCAGCGTGACGTGGGGGATGGCAGTGGCGCCCTCGACTGCTGGGCGCGCTTTGTGGAGCCCTGGGGCCTCCGTGCCTACGTCACCTGGATCGCCCTGATGGTGTTCGTGGCACCTGCCCTGGGCATCGCTGCCTGTCAGGTGCTCATCTTCCGGGAGATCCATGCCAGCCTGGTGCCAGGGCCAGCTGAGGGGCCTGGGGGGCGCCGTGCCGGGGGCCGGGTCAGTAGTCCAGGCGAGGGCGCCCGTGTGTCGGCCGCCATGGCCAAGACCGTGAGGATGACCCTGGTGATCGTGATTGTGTATGTGCTGTGCTGGACACCCTTCTTCCTGGTGCAGCTGTGGGCGGCGTGGGACCCGGAGGCGCCCCTGGAAGGTAGGTGGAGCTGCTGGCTTGGGGGCCGCTCGGGCTTGGCTGTGCCCTGGCCTGGACACCTGCAGCCGCACCCAGACGCTCGTCTCCACAGGGCCCCCGTTCGTGCTGCTCATGCTGCTGGCCAGCCTCAACAGCTGCGCCAACCCCTGGGTGTACGCCCTCTTCAGCAGCAGTGTTTCCTCGGAGCTGCGCGGCCTGCTCTGCTGTGCCCGGCGGCACCCCCCTCCCAGCCCGGGCCCCCAACACGCATCCTGTGCCACTGCCAGCTCCTTCCTGGCCAAAGACACGTCCGCCTGAGAGGCCTGGGGCCGCCCTCCTTCTGGGGCTCCACAAAGCTCAGTTGCCCGGCTGGGGCTGGCCCGAGACGCAGAGGTGGCGCCAGGGAAGGGCCCTGGTGCAGGGCGTGGGGGAGTGGGGAAGAGGACTGTAGGGTCCACCCAGCGAATGCCAGTCGGCTAGGAGTGGGCCCCAGAGCCCCCGAGCGCCGCGGCGGCCGGGGCTGGCTGGGCATGTCCCTTCCTTCACCTCTCCTCATGCCTTTCTCGATTTCTCCCTAATAAAGGTTCCAGCTCATTTCCCACCCGGAGAAGGTCTCTTGGATTGGGAGATGGTGCGGGAGGTTCTTGCGCGCCCAGACAGGGCAGCCTGGGAGCCCACAATCAGTCCTGGCACAGATGGCTGTGTGCCGAGGGGCCTTAGCTGCTCTTCTGAGCGGCCCAACGAGTCGCCTGGGCTTGAGCCTCTGGCATCTGGGCTTGAGCAGCGGGGTGCCGGGAGCCGCCCTGTCCCCACCTGCCCAGCCCCCGAGACAGAGAGCTAGCACACACTGGGGTCAGCACGCAGGTTTTTGTGAACGGCCGCCGACCCGCCAGGCGGGCACCATTGGCTCAGGCAGAGAGGAGCCTGGAGGCTGGGCGGGGCGGCGGGAAGCAGCGGGCTGCGGTGCTGCACGGGCATCACGCAGCCAGCGGGGCATCAGTGTGGCTTGAGGGTCGAGTCCAGGCCCTGGGGCTGGTGCTCCAAGGCTGAGGCTGGGGCCCCAGAGCCGCGGGAGAAGGCTTTGTTCTTGCCCAAGCGGCCGCGGGGCCCAGTGCCGGGGGTGCTGGTGGGTGTGGGCGCCAGACCCTGGCGAGCCGCGGTCTTCCCCAAGAGCTCTCGGAACACAGAGCCCATGTTCTGCGCCACCACCTGGTGGGGAGAGAAGACGAGGGTGCTGAGCACATGTGGCTGCTGGCCACTCCCCACCCAGCTCAGGCTGCCCAGCAGCCCACCAACCCCCCTCGGCCCTCTCCGCCCAGGCCAAGACGCTGCCTGAACACCTCCGCTCCCGCAAGGGTCTGCCAGGCCCTTTGCACATCCCTGGCCGCTTCCACTGTGGCTGTCACAGTGTCCTCCGGGGAGGGCAGTCCTCAGCCTGGCTCTCAGCGTGAGGTGGGCCGTCCAGCTGGGCCCCGCCCTCTTCTCGCACCCAGCCTCCTGGCTGAGCTCACAGCCCCAGGCACCCACCCCCGCCCCTGGGTCCCCTAGGCCGCAGCTTCCACCCCCTGCCTCTCCGGCTCTCCCCGCTGCCAGGCTGGGCTGCCGGGACAGGACCGCGTGCTGGCAGGAGAGCGCCCGCGGGGCGCGGTGCCGGCCCGTGGTGCTCCTTGGGGGCCACAGGGGGCCGCGCTGGAAGCGTGGACAGGCCAGGGCCGTGTCCCCACATGCGCCCACTCTCCCCCACATCGAGAACCTCCTCACCTGGCTCCCGGCCTGCCAGCCTGTCCTCCCTCTGCTCCAGCCACCCTCTCTGCCCAGCCCCAGCACAACCCGCCTGTGGCCGCGCCCTTCTCGCCCACCACTGTCCCTGGGCCCTGCCACCTTGTGCTCACCCCATGTCGGGCCCCCTGGGGGCGAGGGGGGCAGAGTGGTTCACAAGGGGAGACGGAGACCCCTCAGGAGAGGCGCCCCCACCTGGCGCTCAGCCAGTCCCGACTCTTACCTCATCCACTTCCAGGGGCCGGTCCGGGGAGGCTGGGGGCAAGCAGTGCCGTCTGTGTCCAGAGGGGCCACCAGGGGCAGGCGGCGTGCGTGGCTCCGGCCTGCAGGGCAAAGGCGGAGAGACTGACAGGCTCTGGTCCACGGCCCAGCCCGGGAAGGGGCCTGCTGAGCCAGGGGCCCATTCTGTCCTCCTCAGTAGACGACCCCCCCCGTCACGCCCTGGGGTCCGCCCAGTGCCCAGCTTACCGATGCACCGACTCCACGAGCAGGGGCCCCTCGGGGCCGCTCAGCAACTCGCCTGCACGCTGCAGCGCCACCGCCATAGGCCTCTCTGCCCTGGGATGGAGAAGACCAAGAGGCTCGGGGCCAGCCACACGCGGGCAGACACGCTCGGAACCCGGGCTGTGGCGGGGACCGGCCGGCAGCCTGCCGAGAGCGTCTGGGTACGCGCAGCCTACTCACCCCGCAGGCAGGGAGATGTACTTGTGGGGGATGAGGCCGCGGGCTCCCGCGTGCTCCCCCCGCCACCAGTCCGAGGAGGCACGCTCATGCAGCCGCAGCACGTCCCCACGCTGGAAGGTCAGCTCCTGGGCGGTGCGGCCTGTGTAGGCAAAGCAGGCCACGGCCTCCACAACGCCCTCCGAGTCTGCAGAGAAGAGGAGGTGGCGAGGGCGCCGAGGGTAGGCACGCACTACCTCCTTCCCACCTGCTTACCATCCTCTGGGGCCGCTGTCCCAGCTTCCAGCTCCAGCTCATTCTCCCCAGCCAGGCCCTCCAGCTGGGCGTCCCTAAGGTCCAGGGCGGAGCGAGAGGGTCAGAGGTGGCGGGTGCCCCAGTGGAGCGCCCCCCAGGCAGCACAGCGCGTACCCCAGGCAGCCGGGGGATGGCGGAGCCATGCACTTCTCGTAGACGGGGCCGGGCAGAAGGGCCAGGGGCGGGAAAACCCGTGCCGGCTGCACGATGAGGGTCTGCACCAACTGGTTGACTCGGCCCTGCAAGGCCACTGGGTCCTGGCCAGCAGGCACAGGCAGCAACGTCGGCCCGAAGCACACGGCCAGGTTGTAGGGGTCCATCATGTTCTCGTCGCTGTACTGGGCCAGGCTGCAAACGCGCGCGTTCGGAACAGCTCCTCCGCACAGCCCCACCTGGCCGGCCGCCCTACCCTGCCCCAGCACTCACTGGTTGAGGAAGGCGAAGAGGTAGCGCAGGACCACCAGGACCGGGCTGGGCAGCCGGGCCAGCAGGCGGCTCACGTGCTCCACGCGCTCCGCCGGGCCCTCCAGCTCTGTCCCCGCCGGAGGAAAGCGCGTGAGTGCGGCCGTGCCCTCCCCGGGCAGTGCCCCAGCCGCAGACCTGGGCCTTACCCACAGAAGCCAGCAGCTCCCCAAACAGGTCTGGGGGGAAGAGGGGGGGCTCCAGGCTCCGGAAGTAGAGTTTCAGCACCCCGGCCACCGAGTCCAGGTCTCGGGCCGTGCAGCCTTCCACCAGCGGGTCCTCCCCTAGCCCATGGGGGACAAGAAGGCCACTCACACCTGCTCCGGCCTGCCCCCTACCTGGCCCGGCTCGGCCCAGCCCCACCTCTCTCAAACGCCTCTCGGATCTCCGAGACCCGGAGCTGGGCGCCCGACACCCGGAAGATGCCCTCGTGCTGCAAGCCTGTGAGAGGAAGGAGACCAGTGGGTGCTGGGGCCCTCCCCACCCCTGGGGTCGGGGCGGCGGGCGGGGGCGGGCCTGCTTACCGTGAAGGTTAATGAAGCGGACACAGCTCTCTACCACCTGTGGCACGGGCTGCCCTGAGCTCTGGGGACAGAGCGGTGTTTACCTCACGGGACACAGCGCACCTGCCCCTCGCCATTCGCTGCCTGAGGCGCCGCTGACGCCATCCCTCCCACGGGTGCTATCTCCCTGGCCCTTCTAAGCGCCGAGCGCGCTCAGTGAGGTCACATCGCCCAACCCAATGGGCTCCATAGGGTGTCAGTCCTCTGCCTGTTTCTGCCACTGTCTCAACCCAGGACTGTGCTGGCGTGAGGCAAAGCACTGAGGACCTTGCGTGGGCTTGTTCAACTGCTCACCCTAAGATGCTGCTACCTGGGGCTTTTCATCACAGACACGTGGAGCACACCGCGGCTGCCGGCCCAGGGTCGGAGGCCAGAATGCACACGGCGAGTACCTGGATAAACTTCTCCATATCTCCCCCAAAGAGTTTCTGGTTGTACTGGGAGCTGGGGCGCGGATGGCGGCTCTTCTGGAATTTTCTCTGTGTGTACTGGGTCCTGTGGTGAATAGGAGCTAGTTCTGAGGGAAGGGGAATGGAGAACAGGAGGCCCCACCTTTCCAGCCCAGCCGAAAAGGGCCCCGGGGCTTGGGAATTATTCCAGAACCCATTTGGACAAGTGGGACACTGAGGTCACCGAGGCAAGGGCAGCAGAGCTGGGCGCCAGAGAGAGCAGAGGGGACTGCAGCAGATTGGTCCTAGAGAAGCCCAGTCCCCAGGACACAGTGCTGTCTCGGGAAGGACTCACTGGGACGCCTCCTGCTCCTGCTTGTCACCTAGGAGGAGAAAACATGCTTCTCAGGCTGGGCCCTTGCTCCGGTGATAAAGGGCAGCCCCTTGCTGGATTGTCTCCTGCCCCTCCCCAGCGGAGGGGGCCGGGCAGGGCTCCCAGGAGGAAAGCCCAGGGGCTGGGGTGGGCAGGCGGGCGGCCAGGGGCAGCGCCCACCTCGCTGAAGGGCCTCCTGCAGTCTCTCGTGTTTGGCTTGCAGCTTGGCGAGGATGCTCCGCCCACTCAAGTACTCCTGCAGCTTCTGGAAGGCCCGCAAGAACCTGGACTCATACCCTGGGCCTGGGCCTCCTGCCCCGGCCCCGGCCCCCGGCCCCCGCGCACCGTGAGATAGAAGGTCTCCGTCCCCTGCAGCTGGTCCCGCCTCCGGCCGGCCTGCCGGGGCCCTGGATCCGCGCTGGTTGATTTCAGGGACTCGGTGGAGGGACAAGCCTGGACGGAGTCGAGCACATCTCCATCGTCCAGGGCCACCACCTCCAGCAGGGCCTGCAGTGTGGCCTTCAGTGTCTTGTTGACCTGGGGAGGAGGGCAGGCAGAGAGCAGGGAGACCAGGTCAGAAGGGGCCAGCGGGCTGGCGCCCCGGCTCCGTATGCTCAGGCCCCCGCCCTGGGCCAGCCCCCACCTCCTCTGTCTCGACGGTCTGTCGGTCTAGGCGGCTTTGGAGGTTCTGGGCTCTGGGCAGGAGCTCATCCCGCAGCTCCATCTCCACCTGGATCTCAGCCACCTGCGGAAGGCAGTGGCCTGGGGTCTGAGGCGCAAGCCTGGAGACAGAGGTGCCCGTGGGCACCAGCCTGTCTCTGCTGTCTGGGGCTGATGAGTGCTACCAACAGCCTGGAGGCTCGCCATGCCCAGGCCAGAGCTGTGGCAGGCAGCTCCCGCGAACCAGTGCGCGCGCACACCACTGGCACTGCTCAGAGAAGCCCGGAGGCAGAAGGGGCCGGTGGCCGCAGCTGACGAGTAAGAACGAACGGCGGCACCTTCACACAGAGTGTCAGCGGCCGCGTAAAGGGCTGGGCTCTGGACAGCCGGGCCGCAGCGCAGACGGCCCCTGACAGCCTCCCCTTTCCACCCAGGCCAGAAGCAGGCGACGAACATGTTCTGGAGTCAGAGAGAGGTGCTGGCGGCCTGACGGTGAGGGCTCTACAGGCTGCTAGACACTTGACGGCGCTAGGAGGGCTCAAGGGCGGGGCTACACCTCAGCAAAGCGCTTTCTGTAAAAGAGGATGGAAGGAAGCTGAGAAGAGCAGGGGTTGGCGACAGAAGAGGAAGAGCCCAGCCAGACCGTTTCTGGGACGGACAGAGGACAGGAAAGTTGCTCGCCCTAGTGCCACAGTGACTGGGCCCTGCGGCCAAGTGAGAACAGCCAGCTCCGTGGGCGAGGAGGAGGCCAGAGCGCTGTAGGGCACGAGGCGTCCTCTCTTCTGAACATGTAAACGTGCAAGAGGTTCTGACGGCGTCACAAGCAAGAGTGAGGACGTGCCTGACCAGCACCCCCTGCAAGCCCAGCAGGAGGGGTGAGGGGGCCAGCACAGGCAAGGGGAGGAGCTGACACACATGAGGGAGGGGTGCGAGATCGTGGGCCATGGAGCCGGGGAGGGGACAGAAGCCAGAAGCAGCAGCTGTGGGCAGGGAGGAAGCCAAGACTGGCGAAGTCCACCTCGGAAACCATACGGTGATTCCTCTCACAGTCAAACACAGACTCACTGTGTGACCCAGCGGGCCCGCCTCTGGGTACGCGCCCCACGGGCCGAGAGCAGGGCCCGGACAGGCGCACCCCACACGCTGCTGGCGGCGGCAGGAGGTGGGG
>NW_004567158.1:382152-397414 GCF_000260355.1 Condylura cristata
GGGGCGTCGCGCCCAGGGACCCCAGCCGGGCGCCGCGGCGCGCGCGGTGTGGCCACACCGGAGCAGTGAGGTTCATAGCCAAAGAAAAGCCAAGAGCAGCGTCTGCAGACGGGGCTCCGAATGGGGTGGGTGTCTCATGGGGCGGGGGCAGACTCCAAGGAGGAAACCGAAGTTTCTGAACTGGATGATGGGGAGCGTAACCCAGCTCTGGGAAAGAACTTGCCACGGAACCGTGTGCTTACAAGTGTTTCCAGTGGTAACACTTCGGTGCATTTGCTGGAATTACAGAAAGTGCATCAGGCCTCAGGGACACTGACATTAGAAGACACCCTCGAACCCACACAGTTCGTAGAGAACTAGAATTTACCTTCTGGAAAGTATAAGTCAGATGAATTCTGGTTTCAGGGTCACTGCTCACAGCTGAAGGAGCTGAAACTCCCTACCGAGAAGAAAGAGCCAGGCCACCAGCACCATCTGGGGCTGGCCAAGAGCTCAGAGCTGGGCTAGGGCCACCCCATCGAACATATGGAATGCCACAGAGCATTAAATCAGACAAGGTCACTCTGGGCCATGGTGGCTGAACACAAAAACAAGACCGCCTGGTGATCATATCTGAGCACTGCAAAAATCAAAGAAATGTGTCCAAACCACAAACATGGCCAAACCTCCCTCTACTCCAGCTAACACGAGTGACCAGGGACTCTCGGCGTGCCGCTTTCTCGGTCAGCCAGTCAGGCTTCCTGAGAGCATCCGATCCGCAGCCAGCCCCCACACTCTAGCCAAGTCCTCTAAGTCTTTTCTCTCACCCTCCTCCTAAGACACACCTCCTCGCATCCCAGTCCCCCAGCAGCTCGTGGGTCTCCCTCAAAGTGCTGAGCTGAGCCCCTTCCCTGTAGGGAAGAAGTGCTTCGTTGATTAGCTTTGCTGTCTTACATCAAATACCTGACCCACCTCTCAGAACCTCCTCTCATCTATGAACTGCTGGCCGGGAAAGGCCAGCCAGCGGGAGGAGCTCTCACACAGAAGACACAGGTCAAAGCAAGCTTTAAAAGAAAAGCTATAGAAAAGAGAGAAAATGCAAGTCATAGAGGGAAGTGTCAAAGAAACAAAAGTTATCATGAAGATTCAAGAAGATATTATATCCATGAAACAAGAGCAAATGGTTGTTTTAAATAGGAATCTGGAGAGCCAAAAGTATGAGAGCAATGTTTTCCTCCAACCAGGTTTGGAAGAGAGTTGAGTAAGTCCCTAAGAAAGCAGAATTAAGAGGTATAGAGATAGATAGGAAATAGGAAAGTGACTGGGATCATCAGGGTCAACATCCGATTACCAGCATCGGAAGTGAGCGAAAATAAAAATGCAGGGGAGACAATTATCGAAGGCGTAAGATGAATACGAAGCCTATGACTTTTCAGACTGACAAGCTGTCTGGTGCTGGGAAGGGAAAAGGATCCCCAAGGGGAGAGACTGTCCTCACAGGTTCAGAAAGAAAGACTATAGTTCCCCTACAACAGCCCCGCCATCGGACGGCACTGGACTTCTCTCCTCGACACTGAAAGCCAAGGACCATGGGCCGATGCCTTAAGCGCTGTGAGGGGCGCAGGATTCCACACCCTGCGGAGCTCCCCACCAGCTGCAATGACAGAAAAGGGGCATTTTCAGACACACACAGTCAGGAAACTCTTGGTGAATGTGCCCGCACAAAAGGGACTAATAAGCCAGGAAAGAGGAAGACACAGATCTGGGACAGAGGCTCGAGTGCAGAAGCGAATCCTGAGGAAGGGAAGCTCCTGGGCCAGCTCTGTGGCCATGCTGGGGGAACTGAGGGGGCAGGGGCGTGACCCTCACCTCATCTCCCTCATGGGGCTGGTAGTCAAAGCGCAGTGGGGGGCAGAAGGCGACTGCATGCACCTCCAGCACCTTGGCCCTGTCCCCTGGGGGATCCAGGGCCTCGATGGCCTCTTCCAGGCTGCCCAGGCCCTGCCTCTGGGAGGCCTGGGCGCGGCTCTCAGCGGCTGTGTAGCTCCGGAGCACCTGGCCCAGGGCCAAGTGGAAACCGGTGTCGCAGCACTGAGGAGGAAGCGAGGACACAGCTCAGACAGGCCTCGCTGCACGAGGCAGCTGCTCCCACCAGCCACGCAGCACTCACGTCCATGAGGTCCAAGACATCGTGCAAGTAGTAGTTGCTCACAGCAGCATTGACACTGGCCAGGCTGAGCAGGTATTCATTGCGTGCCTTCGTGCACTTGAGTTTGTGCTCCAAGAATTTGGCTTGACGCTGCTCGAAACCAACCCGGCACAAAGGCCACGCCTCAGCGAGCGGCCCACCCCCATTGCGCCATGTCCCGCCCCATGCCCACAGCCACCCTTGATGTGTCCGGCACAGGCCCGGAGGCCTGATGCCCCCTGCCTGGCTGTGCGCACACCTCCCACTCACAACCCCAGCTCCAGCTGACTTGGCACCTCCACCCTGGCGTTTCCGCTGGCCTCAGTCTCCCCATTCTCCCTTCGGGGCCACCTCAAAGGCTCTGCTCCCTGCACACCACCCAGTCACCCATCCTGCAGTCTTCCCACCCCTCTGAGACACACAGCTTTGTGTGAGGCAGGGAGAGGGGCTGGAAGGGAAGGCACCACGTTTGCAGGCGGCAGAGCTAGGCTGCAGACGACCAGGTAGGAGCTTGAGGGACACTGCTGCACCGGGACCAGGGCTGGGCAGCCTGAGGACCTCTGCTCACGGCCTCACCGCGAGTCTGTGACTCTTCCCCTCCCCAGCCACAGTGAGGGACGGGGCCTCGCCGTGATGAAGGCCAGGAGCCAGTCTTCAGAGATGGCCAGTGCCCGCCAAGCCCACCTTCTCCACCTGGCGCCCGCCCTTCTTGAGGGAGCTCTTGCGAAGCGGCCCTGCCTCGGTGGTGGTGGCAGCTGCAACAGTCCGGCCGGCCCGCTTCTCTTCCTGCCTCTCGGCTTCCCGGAGCTTGGCTTCGGCGTTCATGCTCTCCACGTGGTAAGTCTGGTATGTCTTCTTGGCCTGCGGGGAGGCCCACGGCCAGGCGGCGCTGCTGAAGGCCACAGCCAGGACCAGCGCCTCCCTCCCCCAGTCCAGCTACCCCGCAGCCCCAGGTGTTCCCGAGACAAGGTGTGACGGCTTCCCCTTGCCCGGGGTGGGCCTGCCCGGGCCTCACCGTCTGAAGTTCCGACACGACCTCCAGGAGGTCTTCCTGCAGCCGCTGCTCCAAGTCTTTGCTCTGGGAGAGGTGACCAGAGAGCCGGGGCAGCTGCCGCTCCTCGGTCAGCACTGGGCCTCCCGCTCCCCTCTGCCCGAAGCCCACCCGGCTGCCCACGTCTTCCCGGCCCGCTGCCGCCGCCCTGGCCAGGGCCCTACCTGCTTGACGATGCGGCCCACGTCGTCTGAGATGTGGCTCAGGCGCGGGGCCAGGGAGCCAGCCAGCACCTCGCTGAGGGCCGCCCTGTCTCGGCTCTGCTGCCGCGTCTGCTGCAGCAACACGGCCCAGCAGTGCAAGGGTGACAGGAGGGCCGGCTCCTTCCTGGGGACAGAGGGCGCTCACACCGGAGGCCGGAGGCCGTGCGAGGAGCCCCGCCTGCCGGGGGCGCAGCCGCCTGCCCTGGGCACCTACCGGAAGCTTTGGTGTTCCCTGCTGCTGCCCCCCAGGCGGCCTCCGCGGCCAGTGAAGCGCTCGGCCAGCTTGTCCAGGCCGCGGGAGTACTCGAGCTCGACCTCGGCGCGGCGCCGCAGGAAGTCGGCCAGCTCCTGCAGCAGCTCCCTCCGCAGCTCGCCCTGCAGCTCCAGGCAGCGCAGCTGCTCGCTCAGCTGCCAGCGCATTTCTGGGGGACAGGGTACCTGGGCTCAGGCCTGGCAGAAGTCGGAGGTGGGAGAGTCGGCCACCACAGGGTGCGCCCCACAGAGGAGGCCGGGCTGGGGCCGAGCGGTGAAGGGAGAGCAGGAACAAGGGCTTCCGGGCAGAGGGGAGAAGCTGGCCAAGCCGGAGGAGAGGCCAAGGCCCGGGAGCTCGGAGCCGCCCAGCCAGGCCCCCATGGAGCCTTCCCATCTCCGGTTCCTGGAAAGCCCCTGAGTTGCTTCCCCAGCCACTTCCTGCCTCCCGGCCCGGACCCTGGCAGGGCACTCTCGTGCGCAAACACACAGTAGCGGGAAGGCTGCCATGGCATCCTGCCAAGCCTGTAGAGAGCTTAGGGGCTCCCCGGAGGGAAACCTGCCCTCAGCCCCAAGCGGAAAGGGCAGCCCCATGCGAGGCCCGGGGCGCACTGACAAGCGAAGGGACCACAGGCGGGCCTGCTGTCTGCCCCGCCCCCACTCCTGGCCGCCCCCACCCAGGGCACCTGCACCCTGGCCTCCCCGCAGGGAGCCCCACCCTGGGCCCCTGTGGCTCCGGCTGCGGCCTTATCACTGGCTGGATCTGCTAAGAGCCCTTTCCGCAGGCAGCCTGCAGCAGGGCCCGCCTGAACAAGCCAGCAAGCGCTGCTGCCAGCGGAGTGCCCCAGGGACACAGGCCCTGGCCGGGCGGGCGTCTCAGCGCCGTCTGTGCACCCAGAGGTGTGTTCATTAATCTCTTCACTAGCAGAGCGCAGTCGGGCCCGCCGGCGCGGGGTGTTCTGCAGACAGTGGCAGAGGTCTGAACGGAGGCACCGGGAAGACGTGGCAGGGCAGGGCCTCAGAGAACAGTCAGGGATGAGAGCCGAAGAAGTGAGGAAGGACATCTGGAGGGAGGGGGCAGCTGAGGCAGAGTAGCTGGCGGAGCTACCAGGGCTGCAGGTCGGAGAGGCTGAGGGGCAGCACTGGCTGTGGCAGAGGAGAAGCGCCAGGCTCCCCTCAGGGAAGGGGCCCCCGAAGAGGTTGCAGGGCAGCGGAAAGCGCCCGCCTGGCCCAGTTGGCAGTTACTGCACTGAGAACGGGGGTGGGGGAGCCCGGGAAGCCTGCCTGGCGCCAGCAGCAGGGCCGGAACATGTTGGCACTGGGACCGTTAGGGTTTTGCCCCCACCCGTGACTTCCAGGGCTGTGGGGTGAGAGGCGGCCCCTGTGAGTGCTGCCTGCCCAGCTTCTGCCTCCTGGCTTCCCGCTGGAGAACTTGGCCTCCCTCTGGCCTCAGGCCCTCTCCCTGCCTGCATGCACCGGCCAGCGGCCAGTGAGCACACTCTCCCACTGGGAAGTCAGGCTGGGTAAAGGGACGTTGGGGGCGGGGACTTCCTGACCGTTCAGCAGCACAGCACAGAGCAGAGCCCAGGGCCAGCGGGGACTCAGGGCCGGGCCCCAAGCCTGATGCCAGCGACCAGGCCACTTGCCGCCAGGAGCACTGAATCAGAGTGGCATCTCTAGTGATAAAAGCCAATTTTATTTCATGCTCGGAGCGGTCCCAGCTCACCGCACCTTCCCTCGGGCCTCCACTCCACCCTCCAAGCAGCATCCTAACTGAGGGCGCACCCAACTGCTTCCTTTCTTCTCCAGTGCCAGGAGTGGGTGCTGCCTGGCAGCCAGACCTTGACAGGGATCCAGACATGCGCACTGGCGGCTGTGATGTCTGCCCACAGCTCTCAGAGTTCAGTCAGATGCACCCCTCCCTGACCTCCCCCAGACTAGGTCTGCCCTCTTCGCACCCTTTGCTTGGTACGGCTTTCTCTCGTCAGCAGATATCTCCATCCGGTGAGGGTGGCCAACCGTTGCCCTAGGCCTGGAGGCCAGCGAGGGCAGGGGCTGTTTCTCTTACACAGGGCTCTGGCCCTGGGGCCCTGGGCAGAACAGGCGTGAGCAGCACATCCGTGCAAACTGCAGAGCCGGGACTCAGCGCCCGCCCTGACACTTCCTGTGAGCCAGCAGCCGGTCTCACTTCTGCTGACAAGTGCAGTGCAGAGGAGATGGCCTCCCAAGCCACCACCATGCTGACCTTTCAGAATTTGGGGTGTCAAGACAGGGATCCTGCTTCTCTAGCATAGCAGAACGTTTCCGGGGGTCTGGTGAGGAACAGAGGCGAAAGCTGTCAAGGACCCAGAGCACGCACGTCTCAGAAACTGGCTCAAAACCCCACTTGCAGTGCAAAGTCGGAGCACACCTGCCCCGGGGAGGGCTGTCTCGAGTCCTTCAGCCTCGGGAGGCAGCTTGGGGAAACACACTGGGGGTCACAGTCCCCTCTGAGAAATGACAAAGGCGAAAGGGAATGCACCCTGAAGGTGCCCCTCAGGACAGGGAGGCCCAGGGCTTTGTTCCGAATAGTTGCGCTGCCTGACTGCACTGCAACCTGCCCGTGCCTGTCAGAAAGGTCAGGGCTCTGACTTTCAGTTTCTTTCGCTGATAAAATGGAGCAATTGCAAGTGAGACGCTCTAAAGCTTCCAGGAAACCGGGTACAGGAGACATCAGTCCCGCCCCAAGGAGCAGCACCGGCAACAGGCCACCAAGAGTGCACGAGGCTAATTTGCATGGCATTTGCACCAAGGCTTAATGAACCCCAAGAAGGCTGCTCTCTGAAGGCCAGCAGGCTCCTCAGCCCTGCGCCCTTAGGGGGGGGGGGGGGGGGGGGGGCAGAGGGACTGGGCAGCAAGAAGCCTGGGCGCTTTCTCATCCCTCGTCCATTGCCTGGGCTCCCTTCACTGTTCCGGCAGCAAAATCAGGGTGTTTGTTTCGTTTCACTCTGGCTAGGAGACTTTCTGGGGTGGTGTGCCCAGTGTCCCCAGCCCTCCCGAGGCTGGCAGGGAATCCACTGCTCAGGGGTGAATTGCGGAGAGAGCCAAGGGAAGGAGAGGGGCCAAAGGAAGACAAAGACAGAGAGGGGGGACAGGGAGATGGAGGCTCAGGGAACCCAGAGGTGAGGGGGGGGGGCTCTGGCGGCATTCTCCCCAAACCTCTGGAGGTCGCTGGGGGAGGGCACTGGGCCCCAGGCCAATGGTGGGACTTTCCCGGCTGCCCACGACCTTGGGGGTCTCGGCAGGGAACTGCACCAGGAGAGCCCGGCGCCCTCTCACCTTTGACTTGCGCCTCATACTCGGCCTGCGGCCCTCGCTCCCGGCGCAACTTCCCATGCGCGGCCATGGCGGCCGAGTGGCCGCGCCGTCGAGCCCCGCTGTTCCACGCGGCGCCAAGCCCGCCGCGCGCAGGGACCTGGGGCTCCGCTAGCAGAGCCCCACTCAGCCCCGCCCCGCCCCCTCCCCGGCAGCTGCAGGAACGGGGCGGGGCGGCGCAGGCCGGGCCCTGCTGCAGATCCAGAAGAGGGTCCCGGGTCCTACCGCCCCCTTGCGCTGGGCGCTGGACATGCACCTGAACTGTGTTGTGCCCAAGTTGGTTGGCAGCAGAACAGTCCCAGCCAATATAGGAGCCCCAAGGTGCCACACAAGTTGGCATCCCCAGGTGACCCTGCCAATGCCCCCCAGAAGACGGTGTGGTCACCCTTCACACCTGGCTGCTGGCCCTCACTGCCAGTGGACAGGGACATCATGGGTGCTCCAGGCCCTAGACTCCCCCGACAGCCTGCAGTCCCCGGCCGCCCAGGACATCAGCTGGGGCCACCCTTCACTGTCCCGCTCCTAGGTAAGCACAAGGAGGCCAGAGAGTGAGTGGAAAGTTGCAGGGTAGGAAGGTCAGCACGGAGACCAGAAGCCCAGCCCTGGCTTCCTCAGGACACGCGGAGTCGGCTCAGGTTCCCCTTCTGCTCAACCCCTTGGGGGGTGGAAGAGCAAGTCTGTTTCCCCATAGGTGGTTACCACTTCCTGCTGCCGGAAGAGACTCTTCTGCCTCCTTTCTCTCCAGCTTGCACCTGCCCTATCCTGCCCCTCAGATTAGGCTTTAGAGAGCAGGGGGTGCGCAAGGCTCCAGCCTCCCTTGTCCAGGGGTGCTTGTGTTTCCCACTACACCTCGGCACCAACTCAAAACCACAGCTTTTCTCTAGGAGATGGGGAAGGCAGGAAACAGGTCATAAATCAGGCTGGACTGCTGTCTTCAGTTGGTGGAAGGAAACGGAGGTGCAGCTGGGGGGAGGGGAGGCCCGTGGGCACGAGTGCAAGCGGTCCAGGCCTGTGTGTCCAGGAGCAGGTCAGGTTCTTAGAAACAGGGGCACACATGACCTCCACGGCCAGCTCGAAGAGGGAGGGGAGACTGCAGGCACTTCCTGCCTGCCAACTCTGCAGTGCTCTTGCCCAGAAGGGGAAAACACGCTTCAAGGCCCTGCCCCCACCCACCCTCCAGTGCCAGGCCCTTCTCTGAAACACCCTGCGACCACCCGCCTGCGGCCTGCATGCCTGGGACCTGGCCAGACCCCAGCAGGTCCAACACCTGGGCTTCGGCAGCTGCTGTCAGCAGGAGCCGCTGCTCCAAGCCGCTCAGCAGGGCCAGTGAGCCTCCTTGCCTCCCCCAGCACGCACAGGCGCACCCACAAGGGAACAGTCTCAGTGTCAGAAACCCACGCCCCTTCTCAGCCAACCCCAACACACCTTACCCCTACCCCACTATCAAGACTAGTTCCCAGAAGCCCCTCAGCCATGTAGCAGATTTAGGACAGGACTCCGGCCGTCCTCAGCCCCTCTCAGTGGCTCTCCTGGGCCCTTTTGTATTTCAGAAACGCCTGTGACGCCCCCACTCGCAGTCCCTGCTAAAACGACAAGCGATTAGTTTTGGCTTTTAGGACACTCGTTTGACATGAGGCCCTCCTGCTTGCCCCTGTTCCCCTTCAAAAATCCCAAAGCCCAGAGCGTTCTCCCACAGACGGTGAGGCTCCAGTGTGCAGGCCTTCTCTAAACCTGCAGACAAGTGCATTCGTGCATTCCTAGTACTGAGAGATGGCCCGGGACGGATGGGATCAGGGCTGCTGCGTGGAGGACGGGCCAGGGCGACAACGGCAAGGCTGTTACAGCCGTCCTCGTCCACAAAGCACGGATGAAGCTGAACTCCACCGCGAGCCCCTTCTCTGTTTTGTCCCAACTTCTGAGACCCGCCGCAAGAAAGGAAGGCGGGACGCAGAAAGGCTGAGCAAGTAGAGCTTATTGCTCCTGGGCAGCAGCTGAGACGGAGCCCCTAGGGCGGGGTCAGCAGCTCCTGCCCGCCCTATAGGGGGAAGGGGCTCCTATAGATTCCAAACTCAGATTCCAAAGGGTGACTCATCGCTGTGTCCCTTGATGTGAGGCCCAGTTCCTTATCACCTTCTAGCCCCATCCCGGATGCAAGGCCCCGTTCATTGGATGCAAAGCCCGGTTTGTTACCGCCTTATCACCCCTGGATGCAAGGCCTGATGTATGACTGCCCTTGTCCAGTCCCTCAGTAAATCTCCAAACTTGGTCACTCTCAACACTATCTTCCCGCAAGTCCGCCGTTCAGTTCAACAACGGGGGTTCGGCTGGGCACCTGTGCCCAGGTTCATCCTCTAGGGACACATCTCCGGACTCTAGCCAGGCCTAGGGGGCGCTTTTCCACGCTCAACGTTCGGCTAAGGCTCGCAGACCTATCCCGGAGCCGCCCCTCTCTAGTGCGGGGGGCCGCAGACGCCGAGGATGTGCTGGCCCGCGCGCGGGGAGGGCCCAGGGCGCCCCGCCCCGACGCAGCTCCCGCCTCCGCTCCCCAAACCGAACCGCCAGGGGTCAGGGTGGGCGGTCGGGGCCACTTTGGCCTAGGAGGGACGCGGGACACGGAGAGCGGGCCAGGCCCAGTGGACCGCGTCGGGAGCAGGAGGCGTCGGGAGCAGGAGGCGCCCGGGGAACAGCGGGTGGCGCGGCTCCTTTCCACCGGAGCTGGGGCGCGACCAGCGCACTGCGCATGCTCGCTCCGAGGCTCCTCCGCGCGGGGCCCGCCCCGCAGTCGCCGACCAATCAGAGCCTGGGAACGGAGCCTGCCGCGCCTTGCAAAACGGAAGGGACTGACGCCGGGCGCGCGGGGCGGGACGCAGCGCCTTACAGCTCGCGATTGGAGCCAATCGGAACGCGGCTCGCCTAATGGGCGAGCAGGCAGGAACGCGCAGGCGCGTCTTTGGCCCGGCCATGGCCCCGCCCCGGGCCTCCGCTTCCGCGGCTTGTGGGTCACGTGCTAGGCGCCAGCCAAAGAGAAGCGGCCCCGGGCCGGGTGAGGAGTCGCCCGGCCCCGCGGAGTGCCGCGCCGGCCCCTGCCGCTCAGACTGAAGGCGCTGACAGCTCGGGAGTGCTGAGCCCCCTGGGGGGTTGGGCGGCCCAGGTCCAGGGGCTGGGAGCAAGCCAAGTCGCCACAGCACGGGGAGCGCAGGGGGAAAGGTCGCGAAGCTATTTTAGGGATAAGCCGAGGACATGAAAAACGGGGTTTTGGGGGCCCCTAGTGGCGCAGCGGGTTAAAGCGCAGGACTAGGAAGCTGTCCACAGGCATTGCAGCACGTGTTCCACTCCTTCTGGGGAGCTGGCCACATGGCCAGCAGACCTCTCCTGCCCCGCCCGCTGCCCACTTCAGCAGTGGACTTCGTCGATCTGCCTGTTCTGCTCCCCACTCTGTCTCCAGTGAATCCTCTCACAGCCCTGCACCTCTGGCCTGTACCCCAGTTCTGGATGCACAATCAATCTTAAAAAAAAAGAAAGAAAAAGGGAGGTCTTGCATCCTGCAGGGAAGTGCAGAGGAGACAAGACCCAGAGAACACACAACAGACAGGGAAACAAAGCCCTGGACAGTAAGGCCGTCTCTCTCTCCTTACTTGTCTTGTAAATAACTTCATTTAAAAATAATGTATCTGGCTAAGCTCAATGCCCTGATCAGATCTGAGAGGTAGGCTGACTAGTGTGTGCTTTGGGTGTTAACAAAATTGGAATCACCTAAACTAGACCCAGCCAGGAAATATTTTAAAAAGACGTAATTACTTATGCATACAGAACTGGGATGCAGGGGCGGTGGGAGGACCCCCCAGAGACAGAGTGCAGAGCGCGAAAGGCAGATGGCCTGAAACCCCCTGCTGAGGGGAGCAGCGGGGAGTCCGGAGGGGCCTGCTGAGTCCGGAGGTCCTTCCCTGGCTTGTCTGCAGTGCTGCACTTCAATCTGTTGCGCCACCAGGAAGGGCCCTGGCCAATTTTAAATGCACTTTTGTTTTAACCATCAAAAATATATAGACTCGGGCCCCGCAGGCTGCACAGAGGTTAAGTCAGCTATCGGCAGCCACTGCAGCACAAGTCTATCCCTGGCCAGGGAGTGACCCGCTGGGCACCGCAGACCTCTCCTGCCCCGCCCGCTGCCCCCCCCAGCAGTGGACTTTGTCGATCTGCCTGTTCTGCTCCCCACTCTGTCCCTGGTGAATCCTCTTACTGCTCCTGCACCTCTGGCTTGTACCCCAGTTCTGTATACATAAAATAAATCTTTTTAAAAAAAAATAAAAACCTAGTAAGTATCAGTTTGGGCTCATGAACTGCAGCAAGTGCAACACTTCATGCACAGTGTTAACGGGGGAAATCCAGGGACGCTACTGAGCTCAACTGTCCTGTAATCCCAAACTGTGCTGGTGTATTACTTAAAAACGAAGGTGTAGGCTAGGGAGCAAGTCAAGAGTTATGTCCAACACAGAATCCACTGACTCGGAAGGCAGAGCAGGAGCGCCTGGGCCCTGCTCCGGCCACTCCCAGGCCAGGACCCCTGAGCAGTCCCATGAGCAGCTGGACTTCTGCACCTGAAGCCCAGCGAGGCAGTGGTAGAGCGCCCGCGGGGGTCTCTGTCCCCGGGGCTCCCAGATGCTGACAGCCATCAGAACTGGGAGCCTCCCCAAAGCCCTGACAAAGCGCCCCTCTTCTACCCTGGCTGGGCGGCACGTACTGTGCCCAGAGGCTTCCACGTTCACATCCACAGGACACAGGGAGGCACACCCGCCCAGAGGGGCACACTTGCACGCACAAATTCCCCGAGGCCACTGGGTGAAGTTTAATGGGGAACCCCGTGGGGCGAAGACAGGCCAGGGCAGGGAGTGGGGTGCTCGGGCTCTAGGAGGCCGAGTCTGAGGCCTCTGAGCTGTCCTTGATGTCGGTGCTCTCTGTGGTCTCGCTGACCTCACTGAGGTCTTTGCTGTCGCCGCCACTGTCCTCAGCCGCCAGGCCCTTCTCCTCAGCACAGGCCTCTCCCGGGCCCCGAAGCGCTCCACCCCTGCTGTCCATCTTGCTCTCGAGGGAGCCCAGCACCGCATGCCGGCCCTTCTCCTTCAGCTCCAGATGCCGCCTCAGCTGTTGCCAGGGCCACGGAGCAGGAGGAAAGAAAGAGCTAGGTCTCTGCACCACAGCGACCCTCTGCATGCCAGGAGCCTGCCGGCGGCCTGCACCCCACACTCGCTGGGGGGCGAGAGCGCAGCAAGGCCGGAGCTGCAAGTAGGGCTGGGCTGGGGGACCGGCTCAAGCCCTGGCTCTGCCCACCGAGGCCCATCCCCTACCTGTGCAAGGCGGGGTGCAAAGCCCTTTGAGTGACCTTGGCACTAGGAGGAGCTTCCCAGAGAACCTCAACTTTCTCCAGAGCTCACTTTCGTCTCACACGAGCCTCAAGACAGGACTGTGGATCTCCGGGATGCCCCTGGCCTCGGGGCACTTCCTCCTCCACCCCTTGCCACTCCTGGGGTGGTACTGGCATCTCTCAGAGAATACCATCTTGGGCTCAGGCCCTCCTTCAAAGCCTGGAGGGGCTGCCCCCACCTGATGGCTGGGAGCAGGGGAGGAGGCCACGGCTCCCGGCTCCACGTAGCCACCACGGGCCTCCCCACCTACAGGGAGTGCCCCGGCCAGGCTCTCACCTCATCGGCCATCTGAGTGAGGTCACGCTTCATGGCGTAGGCGTCCTCCCCATCTGCGTAGTATTTAGGCTCCACTTCGCTGATCCTGGGAACGGGGAGATGAGCCCCATCAGGAAATGTCGTCAGTCTTGAGTACCTCTAGTCATCCTGCGCCCACCCCCTTTCAGTACAGCAGCTCCATTTCCTGCCCTCTGCTACCCAGCAGTGAGCAGTGCCCGGTACCTCTACCTCTGCCTCGGGCGGGGCCTGCCACCACCCTGCCTCCGTAACCCGTCACTGCGCGTGCACAGCGGCCCCTCAGCCTGGCGGTCTGGTCCCAAGCAGCTCAAGGCCAGGCCTGTGCTGGCAAGCCTGTGTGCAGACTCGGCGCCCCGCCACCCCCAGACCCCAGAAGCACTGACTGCTGAGACAGCTGGGTCAGAGGCCCGCCCTCTGAAGCCTGGGCCAGAGCCGCGCGGCTCTTGCATGCTCCTCAGGCCCCGCGATCACCTCCACAGGCTCCCAGGCGGCTTCCAGGGGCCTTCCTTGCTGCATAGTGTACAGAGCAGCCCCACCAGCCCCTGCATCGGGCACGTAGATGCCTGAACAAACCTGTCTAGCCATTAGGGTGCTGGAGGCTCTCTAGAACCTTCCCTGCTCCTGCTGCTGACCCCTCCTGCCTGGACCAGCTTAGGCTTCTGTAGCTGCACACCCTCCTTCTGGGCACTAGAAGCTTTGTGCCCCCAGGCACATCCTGGGCCTTATCATGCCACTCCCAAGCCTCCACTGAAACCTTTTCACTAAAAGGCCTGCAAGCTCTTCCCCACGTTGCCCTCTGCTAGCCCCAGACAGCATCAAGCCACAGGCACCACATGGCCTCCTGCGACGTGCGCCGGCCAAAGGCAGCACCCATAGGCCACCACCACCGAGAGTGGGCAGGCAGTGGCAGGGGTTCCCAATCTGCTCCCCATTTCAGTTGATTCCAGGTCTTCCCTCTGGTCACCCTGGCCCCTGCCTGGAAGGTATCTGAGGCCCTCCCAGGAGCCAGACCCGGGACCACCCACGCTCCATGAGGAGAATCTAGATCCACTTACTGGAAGTTGAGAGTGTTGGAATAGAGGTGCAGAGCGGCCCGGTTACTGCAGGGGAACAAGGCGCTGCTGAGCCGCGGACTCGGCCAGGCAGGAAGTGTGTCTGGGCCCCGCGCCCTGCCCGCACCCCGCCCCACTAATCCCACTGCCCAGGTCTCCAAAAGCCAGGGTACCCCACGACCCACATCAAGACCCCCACCTCCCCTGCCCCTCAGCCCCGGCTTCCACCTCTTCCTGACATGCAGGGAGACATATTTGGCGTTGAAGTTCTCTATCATGGCTCGGGACGCCTGGTCCATCAGCTTCTGAGCCAGGCCCAGGCGCCGGTGGGAACGTTTCACGGCCTGGAGGGAACGGGTGGGAAGGGGCTGGGACCTGGAGGCGCCCAGCCCACCCCCACGCCCACCGCATCAGAACCTGGGCAGGCCCACCCACCAGTGAGGTGATGTGACCGTGGGGCACGTCATCTGGGTCCTCTTCCCTGGAGCAAGAAGAAAGGAGACCTGGCATGGGGGAGCGCAGGGGACCTCGAGACCCTACGCAGCAGCAGCCAAAAGCCGCCTACGGCGTCCATGCTACATTGTGAGCGATAAAGAGCCATGAGTTAGACCAGACGTCACAGGGGCCTGTAAGGCCCACGAGCACTGCGGGAGGCATGCTACGACTTGGAAGACAGTCAGGGGGTCAGTGGCGTGCAGCCCAGGGAGGTGTCGGTGGGGTGTCCCGGAAGTCTGAGAGCAGAGCCCAGGGTGGTACACCTGAGCCAAGGCAGACTCCGCCAGGATGAAGCAAAGTGGTTTTCATCACAATGTAGCAACCCAGCTCAAGGCCCTGACCAATGGCCCCGAGGGTGTTCATGCCAGGAAATGAGGGGGCTGGGGGAGGGCAACTGGACCTGCCCCTCGATTTTCCTGTAAACCTGTCCCTGAACAACAACAGAAACCCCAGAAGTTAGCTGAAGAAGGAAACACAAAACCCACCCAGGGCATCCACCCGACACATGGGGTGTGGGTGCTCCCCTGCCCTCCTCGGCAACTCACATTTTGGCCAGGACGTACCCCACAATCTTCCCATTCTCATCCTCAGCGATGTAGGAAAGCTGGTGGGCGGGAGAAGGGGTCAGAGCGGCCTGGCAGCGCAGACACCTGCCCGGTGCACCTGCCCCCCACGCCGGCTCTACTCAACCCCCCTTTCGGATCTGCCACCCGGCGGCAGGCTGAAAACGCGGCGCCCGGTCCACCCGGGCGCACACCCGCAGTCGCCAAGGCCACCGGGCGGGCCTTCCCTCGGCGACCCCAGCCCCGAGGCCGCCCACCTGGGGCCAGGAGAGGCCGTGGTAGAAGTAGTACTTCATCTGGTAGTTCTCGGGCAGGCACAGGAGGTTGCAGTGCTGCATGTTCATCAGGTCCTCCGGCTGCGAGGGCGGAGCGCGGTCAGGCGCCGTAGGCCGCGGCCCGGCTGGCGCCCGCTCG